>NW_005188883.1:0-10869 GCF_000239375.1 Pundamilia nyererei
CCCCCCTTTTTTTCTGGTCAGTATACTCAAAATGTTTTTTAGTGTTTTGTCATTAATGTTGCAGATTCAAAATCAAATATAAAAGTGTTCAGGTGCCCTTTCAGACATATAATCAGTTTGTTTTGTCGGGACAACGCCCACTTTCACAGAGTAAAACGTGTATCCGTTTTTTCCCGTGAATGCGTGTATCTTACTCATAGCAAATCTTCGCTGGAATAGCTCTTCTTTGTTGTTGTATTTTGGGTCCAACCAGCCAATCAACGTACGATTTTGCCCATGAACGCCCACCAGTTTTGCGAGCCGTCCAATCAGCGAGTCCTCACGACGGACGCCATCTTGTCCGTTTAAAGCGGCGGTGCTCGGGGTCCCTGTTGGCTGCTGTTGGGACCTGTTGCTCTGTAGTTCCGTGTTGTGCAATGGACGGGTGAGTTATTCCACAGTCTCACGGTGACACTCCGCTTAAATGTCGTTTCTGCTCTTTCATGGAAACCCGGGAGCACCGGGGTTTGTCGGAGGCGCTGTAGTGTGCAGGGAGCGCTCCTGCTGTCACGGAGTAGTCGCAGAAGTGAGTTTTGTGCTGGGAGCAGGAAACGAGGCTAGCACAGTTAGCTGTGCTGTTAGCTCACGGTGGGCCGTGCTCTGCGGGCACCTACCTCTCTTTTCCAAAGTCCCACATCACGGCCGCACTGAAGCGCGACCCGGTTACCCGCTGAGGCTCTGCTCGGGGACGTTTTGGAAGGTTGTTGGTGATGTGTATAGGATACGTGAGCGGTGAGAAGTAACCAGAGCACACAGGTTAGAGGCTCACGCCCATTCTGGTTTATCTTGCCAGGCAGTCGTTCACGTGAAACAGTTAAAATTTAAAAAACGAATAAAAGCATAAATTAATAAAGTAGCGTCACTTGTGTCGTGTGTCCCGAAGTGTGGAGCTGGCCCTCTAATCCTTTAAATGCGGAAACTGTACTTTAAAGTGTGTGTGTGTGAGCGAGAGAGGACTGCTGTGAAACTCCTAATTGTCATGTTTCATCTGGAGTGCATTTTTAAAAGCGGTAACACACTCGTAGAAGTCGCCATCGGGAGTGTGCGTGTGTTGTTTTCTGGGGGTGATTTTGTTTTGAGTGTGTGCTCAGGTTTAGATGTAAAGTAGATGGTGTCTTGCTTTAGTCTGCTGGATTAGGGAAAGGGCCTAAAAGTGGCTGTTTTTCACAGAGTTCAGTTGCAGCGATGGTGAATAGGAGAAAGCAGCTTTGTTGGTGGAGGGAGGGAAT
Organism: Pundamilia nyererei; assembly: GCF_000239375.1. Lineage (NCBI taxonomy): Eukaryota > Metazoa > Chordata > Actinopteri > Cichliformes > Cichlidae > Pundamilia > Pundamilia nyererei. Next base: position 1,269 of record NW_005188883.1, read on the forward strand.
GTGAGGCCTGTAAGCCTGCTGCTGTTAAACTGTGTGGACTGACGGGGAAAATAGCAGCGTTATTAGCGTTGATCACACCGGTAGCTGTGTCCACTCATAATATAATGCGTGTCATTTCAGCTTCAGTCAGGGGGCTGTGGAGCATTCACGGCCCTGATGGAATATTTGTGTTTCGTCAGGACTCATCCCTGCCCCGAGGGCTCCTCTTCCAGCTGCTCCTCATTGAACACAGTGGTGTGGGCTCAGCCTGGCCAGCCGGTTTTCACTTGCTCTGGGCCATACCTTAGTGTGTAAAACGCGTTTTGTTTTTTGTTTAGTTTGTTCCAAGCTCTTTGTGTCATTCATTCATTTTCATATCGAGGCGTCTTTGGGTAGGTTTGTTCAGCAAACCTTTATTTTTGAGACTGACCCATTGTTTGTACATTTCCTCCAAAAAGCTGTGGGTGAAAAAGGGCAGGTTTCCTTTGACTTGCATCCGATAAATCAGTTACACAATTACGTAACTCTCACCTCTGTCTACAGGCAAACATACTCTTTAAGGGGAAAGTGAGGAACTTGAGCATACTGGATGGAAGTTTGTGTGTTTGTGGGGAGGGGGGTGAACAACACCAACAAGTCATGTTTGGAGTATAGCCTGCAGTCCATGTTGATAAGTCAAAGCGGCAGCGGAAAGGATGTAGATATAGTACCTGTGTGTGAGAAAGTCAAACTGCTGTTCAGTGGACTTGTGCACTGTGTGCTTATAGTAGTGCTTTTAAATTTATTTATTTTTTTACACAAAGGAATTTCTTGAATTGGAATATAATTTATCGAGTAATTCGAAAAATTCTCCAAAAAAGTCTTTGCTTCGATTAATGCACGGCTCTGTAGCGCGCCGTTGTTACCATGGAAACAAGAACACGAGCGTTTCACCCCCATCTGCGATTAAAAATAGACCTGCAATGCAAACGCATTTAAGAGCAGCGTGTGAAAATAAAGTCTGAAAACATTAAGCCTCTAGTTTTAAACAGAAACGCACAAGAGGCGGAGCCGTTACCGAGACGGGAGCTCACGATGAGTAAAAGAAAACTTATTTGTAGCATCTAAAACAGCAGCGCTGTTCCTGTAACCACCATTAAATCCTTTACTGGGAAAAAGCTCGCAGGAGCCCTTCATCAAAGCACCCTATCAACAAACTCCATATGTAAAGACTGTTCGTTTTACACTGAGATAAATCTGCAGTATACCTACAGAAGTTGTATTAAAATATGCAGATGAACTATTCATTCAGTCTGATACAGCCTGCTGCAGGCTGCTGTTTTACATATAGACATACCGCAGCAGACAGGGGTGAGTCTAAAGGGGGGCATGGGGTGTACTAGACCATATTTATTTCAAGGCTTTTGTAACATGTTGTAACATTTTTCAGATTAAAAGTGAAATAGTGTAAAATATTTTATTAATTCAGTTACATTAATATTTAAAAATATATAAATAAATTTTTTCACAAGCCAATAAATGTATTTTCTTTAAAAAATGTATTTTCTTTGCAAAGACCTCCCAGAGCCCTCTAATAGTTTGTTAGCATTGCTTGACTTTCACAGCAATATCCGTGTATTCAAATGCATTGTAGTGCAATGCTGATGTCTCCACACGGATTTGGGATAAATGTCTGTGCGTTTTATTTAGTTTTTTGTTAGGAGCAGCTGTTCTGATAACTGTGACTCTACAGACTGTGTAACAGGGACCGTCGGGATGCCACCATGTTCCCGACAGACAGGAACTAGAATTGAAGTCAAAGCTTAGTGTTGATGGACAGAAAGACACCAGCACTCCTGTTACCGAAGGAGCATCGTGTGTGTGTGTGTGTGTGTGTGTGTGTGTGTGTGTGTGTGTGTGTGTGTGTGTGTGTGTGTGTGTGTCTGACTTGTGTTCACACCACGGGTCAGTACACTCTGTCAGTTCTCTACACATCCCGGCTTGTCAAAGCCTGGTCATCTGATGATTTGCTGATAAGAGCTGATGGTTTGCTTTGGCAGTAAAAAAAAAAAAAAATTCTTCATCTGTTCACTGTGAATCCTTTAGCATCACACTTTTTATTGATTTAGTTTTAGTTGAACTTGGTCTAGGATTTCAGTCATATCCATAGTTGATAAAGCAGCTGTGGAGCACATTCGCATCCTGTATCTCCTGTACTGAGTGACCATATCCCATGTGACTGGCAAGACGCTTCAGCTGCTCCGTGTTCACAGCCGCCTTTACTGGTTGGTTGCTGGATCTTTGTTGTAATGATTTGGTCTGAATGAGAAATTATGATAGTGAATAAGCAATAAACACAAGTTTCGGGTCTTAAGTGCCTCAAGTGTTCTAATGTCCAACTGCAAAAATTGGTTTCAAAAACAGCAGAACTTCTCAAGCTTTTGGGTTGAGCGGCCACTCCTGTGACCTCTGACCTAAGGAAAAAGGTTGGTGATGGAAAAGAGGGTGCAGGGTTCCTTGACCTGAGAGTTCAGTGAGGTGCAAGTGGCTCTGACTGGCTTCAAAAAGCTGCGTCTCAATAGGCAGCACCTCCACCGTCACCAAACTATTGTAGCAGTCGGAGCAGTTGGAGGCTGCGTGGAGCTAGTATCCATGTACTGCTTGTGGAAAAGGTCTGCTTCAGACTCTGCTTCATTCTCTTACCACCGTTTGGATCTTGTGTGAAAAACACTTGAGGTTGCCGTGAGGTTTTTATGGAAAAGGTGAGGTGCACACTGAGGCAAGCAGGTGCTGAATAGAGATGTCCCATCTGCAGGGCAAACCAACCCGCCGAGCTATCGGTCCCTTGCCGATCGCTGCTGCCTGCTCGGCCTCTCTCGGCTTCTGTCCACCTGCTCCCGCACAGTCTTCAACATCATCACCTTTCTTTTTCTTTTTTGATACCTCAGTGAGACTCATTCTGTGTTCGAGTTTTCCCTGGCTGCCTCTAACACGCTGTCTTTTCTTCACAGCAGTGTCCACCACGATATAACAGTTGGCACCAAGGTAGGCACCTCTGCTTCCTCCTCCTCTTCCTTTCTGTCTGGTTTCTTGCTTTGTTTGCTGCTGTGTCATCACTGAGTGTCTGAATAGATGGAGATGCTGCCATCTGGAACAGTGCAGAGCTTTCTCCTTTAATCGTTGTGGAGGTGGCTCCCTTGTCTGTCTGTTGAATGCCCAAAGCCCAGCAGTAATTTGACCTCAGGTACAGTCCAAAACTGGTCTGTGGATAATCAGTTTATTCAACAGCAACATGCACATGCATGCATGCACTCTTAAGCAGCATGCTACTGCTGTTGCACAAACCAGCCATTCAGCAAAGATCCTGTGGATGTTTGTTGTCATTCCTGTGGACTGTTGAAAAGTCCATCACATCAGAACTTTCACTTTGAAAGTAGTCTCCTGCAGTGAGTGCTTTTCAGGTTCTAGATGGGCTGCAGAGTGTTTTTGTGACTCCTAATCAAGTCTTCTCTGAGTCCACTCAGAGATGCTGTTGATTGCTAAAAAGCACTGACTAAACCAGCTGTACTCAGAACACTCTCACAGCTGGGCAAAGGTCATGTGGTCCAGTTATGTCTAAGAAATGTGTTGATCTGGGAGTGTCTTGAACTTTACAAATCCCCTATTTAACCTATGTACAGTCTGATGGGAAAAATGGACAATGATGAAGTGTCATGTTGAAATGTCCGATATTTCCCTGTATTTCCTAACTGCTAAAAGATCTCGTCAGAGCCGTCCTCCAGCATTAGGGATAAGAACTAGGAATCCGTATTAAAATAGTCCAAGTACCAAATCACTAATACACAAACAGCAGACTGTTTTTCATTCTTAATTTGATGGCAGAGGTGATTCTCACAGGTGATTTTGTGTCCACGTTCTATGCTCTGCTTCTCCGACAATGAGGTCAGACACAGTGCAAGGACTCAAAAAGTCCAGAGTTAAAATCCGTAGGAGTGTGGTGCTGCGGCAGAAATGGTGCTGTGACATACTTGCTGTACTACATTTGAAGTGCAGCCGAACTCACTGACTAAAATGGTGTGAAAGTGTAAATGAGGCAACACGAATGTTGATCTGTAAATTATTGGATGTTGTTTGAAGGGAACAGCATCATCAACATAGCCTTGAAGCTCCAGTGCAAACACCAAACTAAAAGAGTGGTTTTCTTAGATGCATAATTTAAAAAAAACAACTAGTAATGGTTTGAAGCTCTTCCTTCAGTCGTCCTTACCAATGTTTGCACAAATGACAGATTTTCTAGTAGCTAGCTGGCAGACGCCTATATCAAACTCGTACCTGCTGGCTTTTGTGTTAAGATGAAGAGTGTGTGAAAAGTGGCTACAACCACTATTTTGTCCTTACCAGTGTTTGGAGAGGAGTATCAATATAGCCACACGTGATTGTAAGTGGTTCTTATATAGTGCTTTTCTACTTGAGCACTCAAAGCACTTTATACAACATGCCTCAGAAAGAACTTGAGCATAGAAAAAGTGCTTGTATGGCTGACTATGTAATAATTTTCACTATTAATATTGGTGTTAATAAAAAAACTCCCCATATTCTTCATAACCCAGCAGTGTCAATAAGTTGCTATAAGATGATTCACAAATTTATTTAATAAGAATTTTCCTTTAGCTTATTAAAACCTAAACCTTGTCTGGGTTTAAAAATAAGTTGGTCTGAAGTGAAGTGCCTCCCTCGGCTTTAGTGATTGGCTAGTACACTATAAGCACAAATATCGTAAACAGTGACTCCCTGCTGTTCAGCAGGTCTGTATTCAGTCATTAAACTGGAATGCTGCTTGATCTCTCTGACTTTTCCGGCATTGAAGCCGCGTGTCAGATTACAACAAGTCCTCAGGTACATGACTGCTGCTTTTCATTCTTCAGGAGCACAATGAATAATAGAACATGATATTATAGCGGCGTCAGAGAAGTTTATTTGTAAGCAGTAGATGTGAAGTACTCATCCTTATTGTGCATAATAACAGGCAGGTTTTTATTCAGCTGCCTTGAACATGCAAACCTGGAAAATAAGTCAGTGTTGTAAGAAATGCAGATGGGGTGTGGATCTGTGACCGTGACCTGTAGGGATTTAACATGTACTTATTAAATGGACTGGTTCTTATATAGCGCTTTTCTACTCATGAGCACTCAATGGCTTTATACATCTTGCTTCATTCATCGATTCATACAGGTACCACCACCTAATAGAACACCCTAAAAATGGAGTCGACCCGTGCCGACCCGATCCGAATAGGTACTAATGGAAAAGGCCCCCTTGACAGCATCAGCACATTCCCCTTATCAACACTAATTTCTACATAAACGCAGCCTTATTCTTATTCAGGCCATTCAAGGTAGTAATCAAAACTAATCAAGGTGCTAATTAAACATTGCATTAATTTTCTATTTTGCACATTTTTTAAGGCTGCAGCTATCTATTATTCTATTGGGTAATCTACCGATTATTCCATCGATTAATCGGGTAAGAAATGCTTATCTTATTAATGAGCAATAATAAATATTCATGATTGAGAATGCATCAAGATGCCATATTAAAGTCAAAAATTATAAAGAAACGATTTTCTTAAATGTAAAAATATATAAATGATGTCAAGTACAGTCAAATAAAAATAAGACATGAAATGTACACTAAGGCATAAAAATTAACCTTTACTCTGTGTTCTTGGAAGAGTTTCTGACATTAATAGGAGACAGGTTTTTGTGCTGCTGAAAACTGACTTTATGATAGTGTAGATGTTGATCAAAAATAATAATAATAATAGTTCATTATCATCATCAGTGGCTCAGAGTTTTACTAGCCAATGTACATTTTATTGAAAAAAACATTTTTCTTTATTTTTAAATATGAATGTAAATGAATTAATAAAGTGTTTTACACTATTTCACTTTTAATCTGAAGAATGTTTCAAAAGCCTTGAAGTAAATATGGTCTAGTACACCCCATGGCCCCCTTTAGACCACCCCTGTTTGCTGCAGGTATGCCTATATGTATAAAAGAATGGCTACTGTCAGTTGATCTGCATATTTTAATACAGCTTCTGGAGGCATACTGCCGATTTGTCTCTATGTAAAACAAATAGTCTTTATTGGATTTAAATTGGAGTTTGTTGATTGGGTGCTTTGATGAAGGGCTCCTGTCAGCTTTTTCCCAGTAAGGGCTTTAATGGTGGTTACAGGAACAGCGCTGCTGTTTTTGGGTTCCAGAAACACATTTTCTTTCACTCATCTTGAGCTCCCGTCTCTGTAACGGCTCCGCCTCTTTACTCTTCTGCATGTGTGTGTTTTAAAACTTTAGGCTTAATGTTTTCAGACTTTATTGCACACGCGGCTGTTAAATAAGTTTGTATTGCAGGTCTGTTTTTAATCGCAGATCGGGGTGAAACGCTCGCATTCGTGTTTCCATGGTGACTACAGAGCAAAGAAATTGTGCCAAATTTTTATTTGTATTTTTTTAATATTAGAATTACTTAATAAATCGTTGCAGCCTTGTTGTTGTTGTTGTTTATTATTATTATTAGCATTATTATTATTAGCATTATTATTAGCATTATTATTAGCATTATTAGCATTATTATTAGCATTATTATCATCATTTTATAAATTCAGATTCTTTGGACCACTGTTTGCACGGTCCTACCAAAATAAAGTCGCAGTTTGAGTTGAAGCCCGGCAGTTCATGCGATTCTAGTTGTGTTTTATTAAGGTTTCTGTTACCGAAAAAGTATTGCTCACAGTTGTGAATGTGTGTGACATCTCAGCAGCCAATACTCACATTCCTCAGGTCACTCTTTGGCAGTCACGTTCAGTGTGTTTGTCAATACAAGCTAGAGTCTAAGCCAAAATCACATGAAGGTAACAAATAGCTGCGATCTAAGAGCAGGAGGAGATCTGAGAAGGAGGGATGTTCTTTGATGATTACAGCTCTCCTGTTTCTTTCTCTGTCTTCAGGCAAGTCATTTAAAACCATTCTGAGCTGGTATTGCATGTATTCCGTTAGAATACGTGCAGCACCTTCATACTGCTGGAATTGCAGCGAAGCAACTTTAATCATGGTATTTATTGTCAATCAATCACATTTCTTTAATTTTGATCTGTGTCAAACAATTACCATTTCTCCTTTAGGCCGTGAGGCATCAAGCTGTAATGTTTAAATGCATCTAGTCAGAGCTCTAATGGCTGCATTCATAGGGATCATTTTGTGCAAAGTTGCGTGGTATGTGAAATACCACATTTTATATAAACACTCAAAGCCTGAAGGAGAAAACATGGCAGATGGGTTCAGCTTTCTTAATGAAGAAAGCTGAGAACCACTGTGGTGATACCTTCTATCTCCAAAGCCCTTTTTCCATTAGTGCCTACTTGGATCGACTGGTTTCCCATTACAATCTTGTACCACCGATTGTGCGTGGTCATTGTTATAGCAGCATGTCTGAGTTTGATGTCATTATTTTGCAACGCGAATTATACAACAAAGGTGGATGTCGAGGCGATGATGTACCTGCTGCTTGGCCTGTGACTTTTCATCAGACTCAGGAACACGGCATTGTTTTTTGTGGCCATTTCCCTGAGAAAAATGCAGGTACTATTTTAGTACCAGTTATTATGACCTAATGAAAAACCCTGAAAACCATGGCAGGTCGATCTGAGTAGGTACTAATGGAAAAGGGGCTCAGCTGGAGTGTTAGGTTTTATCAAGCCAGCCACCACAAAGCCAACACTGGCTGTGTTTGTGTTGAACTGCCGCTACGATCAGAGGGGAATACTACATTGGGATCCTTGTTTTGGAATGCTGTAATTCTGGGACGATCAAGATCTTTCCCAGATGTGGGAAACTTCCTGACATTTGGCTGATATCTGATTATCTGCATTCTGGGATGTTTGAGCACTCGTCGACTGTGAAGAAGAACACCCTTTAACACGAAGCGACTTCCTTATGAGCGCCTTGGAGAGAGAGTCAACTATTTGTCCTACCTGGTTACAGGCAGGTTCTAGTGCTTCTATGACTTTGTCATCGACTCTCGGTCCACATTCCATCATGGAGAAAAATGTACTTTTCCTAATGACTCACTGTAGAGTAATGTGCTTTACCTGAATTTGAGTGATGGATGAGTGGAAGACCTATTGCTTTAACGTTGTCTTAATGTGTTGTCTTCATCCCCTTTGTCTTTGTTGTCTGCGTTGTCTTTGTCACCTTCTTTCTTCTCTTGTACTTCATCCTCCCCTTAAAGTGTTTTTAGGGGTGAGTCAGCCATTGCATTAATCACTGGCAGGCACATAACTAAGACAAAAACAACTCCCCCTCAGTCTAAATGGATTACAGTTGGGCACATAATAATCATCCAAACTCTGGTCTGTACATTAGTGATGAGCTTTCCCTGAGTTTATTCCATTTGCAGTATGGCTCCAGAGGAAGCAGCAGGTCCTCTGTAATTACATGTGGATAAACAGAGTTGTGGTTTGACTGTAACAGTCTGTCAAAACCAGATGGCTGTGTGGATGCGCACAGCTATGGCTCTTTTGTTTTGCTCCTCAGTTATGGGTCAGGCTGGCAGTTGGCATCTGTCAGACAACAGATGGAGATGGAGATAGAGGGGCTGGATGGGGTGGCATAGGAGACAGAGCAGGGCTCAGGTTTCTGCAGCTTTTTATTATTCATCTGATCACGAAGTTGACAACAAATTTGTGAACATAAAACCTCCTGCTTGGGCTCATGTATGAGGAAAGATTCTGGCAATATCAGAAACATATTTTGGGGGGTGGTAAATCAGCTCACATATTGACGCTGCTCATGCTCAGTGTCAATGTGTGTGTGAATGATAGAAAGTGCTTGTATAAATGGATGTGAATGAGGCAAGTTGTGAAAAGCGCTATATAAGAACCAGTCCATTTAATAAGTACATGTTAAATCCCCACAGGTCATGTTCCACACCCAATCTGCATTTCTTACAACACAGACAAACTTATTTTCCAGGTTTATGTGTTCGAGGCAGCTGAATAAAAACCTGCCTGTTATAAGCAGTCACAAAAATACAGTTCACAAAGCTGTAGGCAACTGAAAAGCTCAGGAGTTCGAGTGCTTCGGATGTTTTGTGATAAAGGTAACTTGTAACTGTGCCAATGTGTTAATTGTAACTACATAAACTTTGTGCAAATTAAAGGTTCTTTAAAGAATTTAAAGTGACGACTTTAGCCTGAAGTTTGGTGCACAGTAGAATATGTAGGACATGCATGGTGGCGTTTTAGTAGTTTTGACTTTTGAAAATCTACTCTCAGTAATAACATTTAATATTGAATTAAGGTCCTGATTTGGAACAACATCTATAGCAGTGCTGTCTTTACCTCTTCTAGTTGAAACACAACTTCAGAGACAGACACACAGCTCGTCCTCACTAACAGCTAGAGTAGTTAACGTTCATAACACTGAACAGGACTTAAGGAGAAAGTTCAGAGGTCAGTAAAGGTCCTGTTTCATTAACACTGAAGTATTAAAGGGTCTTCATACATGTTAACCTGGCTGACACATATGGTAACATTAGCCGTTTACTATTAGCAATTACATGATAGCTACATTGGGGGGGGGA
>NW_005188884.1:0-4654 GCF_000239375.1 Pundamilia nyererei
ATAACATACATGATGCATGTGACTGAAACTCCACTCAGGCTTCCACTGAAGGGATGAGAACATCAGATGTGTGTGGAGTGCTGAGGCAAGCATCAAATTTTCGTCATGTTTGTCCATTGTTTGAGTTTTCACAGCTACCTTGTTAATGATCTGCTCCTCTAAATACTAAATATGCATAGAAACAAGCTTACTGTCACTCTTCTTGCCCCATTACGCTTACTCTTTGGCCATTAAAGGATGATGGGGTATTTTCATCATCCATACCTGCAGGCAGTGGGCAGCATGAACATCCAAGTTTGTGAATTGGATAATTTGAGAACAAGAGGATTTTGAAAGTGATACCATAGCTGCAGCTACTAAATATCTCGGATGACTTTGAAACCTGTGTCAAGGTCAGAGGTCGTTTTCTGAAAATCTTTTAAATTCGATAACTCAAGAAGGAAGTCGCCCAGGTCTTTCATGTTAATACCAACGGTGCATTTACTAAGAATTTCAAACAAATGTGAATCCCAGTGACCTTGACCTTAAGGTCAGAGTTCAAGTTTTCTGAAAATCTTGTGAATGCAATAACTACAGAACAAGCCAACGTTGGATTTTGAAATTGATACCATATATGTATACTTGGAGGCTGAGGGGTAGTACTGGCAGGTGCCAGTATTTTTAATTCAGTTGTGAGTTGAATTCATTGCTTAGGGAGCGCAGAAAATGCACACTGTAAGGTAACCCTATGAAAATAAAAATCATGTTTAAATGGCAACAATTAATGAGAGGCAGCAAAAGGAAAAAACTGCACACATTCTGGAGGTCCTAGTTCATGAATGCAACATGTTTGATTCGGTGCTCCAATATCGGAATGGTCAGTAAGATCATGTGATAACTGTTTGAGAATCTGTTTTGAAAAGGTGAATGCAGTGGATGGGCAAGAGCTCTGCACTGAAGTTTAAAAAGGTGGCATGTTCTAGTCCAGTGTTTCTCAACCACTGTGCCGCAGCACATAGGCGTGCCGTGAGAAATGATCATGTGTGCCGTGGAAGATTACTGGTTCCACCTGATTAGTACTCCAAACGTGAGTAACGGGCAGAGTAATCACATTCTCTTCCACTAGAGGGCAGTACAACTAACTGCTCTAATTAAATGGTTTGCCAACTCCTGGTAAAACAAAAGAAGACGAAGAAGAAATTACATAATAGTCATGCTGTGAGACCACGCAGCGTGATAAATATTTATAGATAAATATTATATTTATAGATAAATATTTAAAGAGAAAGTAGTCAATCTGACCTGGGTCCTGGAGAAAATTCCAACCCAGATGAAGGCCCTGGCATGAGTATTGGTCAGAAGAAATCAAAAAAGGTATACTGGGGACAAACTGAGCCAGTTCTGCTATACTTTTTATACTTTTTTTTTTTTTTTTTGGTGGTGTGCTGTGTGATTTTTCTAATGTGAAATATGTGCCATGGCTCCAAAAGGTTGGGAAACACTGTTCTAGATAACACACAAAATCAGGTAAGGAAACTGGTGGAGGTCTTATGGATGAAATACCCTTGACTACTTTGGAAGAAAATGTTACTACTACTACTGTTACTATTTTGGAAGGAAACACTTCATTCTGGAACAAGTAAAACGACTTGAGAGTACTGAATTCCTGGATGTGGTTGGTTAAAATACACAAGATAAATAATGTATTTAAATATATTCTCCATGCATATTCCAAGATCACATTATGGTCTTTTGAACCTATGTTTTAAACTTGAATAAGGGAAACTTCAACTGCTTTGAACATTCCAGCTGAGCTGATTCTTATGCTGGAGCCAACTGAGGCCCACAGCTCCAGAATGAATTTTACAAATCAAAAAACCCACCCGCTCCCACTGATATTGACACGGAATTACTTAAAGCCAACAAATGCAGACATCAGCATTACAAGAGAGCTTGCCAAACTTGGTGAGTCAACTCCCACTTGTATCAGCATGTGTATGGGATGTTAGGAAGCTGTAAAAGCAAATGTGACCTAGACATAAAAGCTGACAGCAGCAGTAGCTGCTTTGGTAAAATTGGACGTTTACTACAGGATGGCACATGAAATGCAACTGAGCATCCTTGGAAATATAACCAGAACTAAGAGTTTCAGCTCCATTCACCCTGGATGACAAGAATTGCAGGACACAAAAAGAAAGTCTGCTGGAAGCCAAAGAGAAGCCAGAAAGTATCAAAAATAGGTAATGTTTACCGTACAATATACATGATGTGCTGTGTGCATGTTATCCCCACACTTGTTTAAATTCATAAAATTTCTGGTAATTATGTTAACAAAAATTTAGTTTGTCAAGATGTTGTTTTGACTGTTATTTTGAAACATGGTTTATTTTAATGGAGTTACTGCAAACACTGATTTCAATGTTCCCCAGTGTTCATATGTTAAAACTGATTTCAACATATGAACTCAGCACTTTCAGTACCAAAGGGTAAAACAGCCAGCGCAGTGACCCTGAGATAACTGCTATGTGTAAATTGGCAATCTAGCAGAGAGCTGTTATAGTGGTAAATGGACTGGTTCTTATATAGTGCTTTTCTACTCTTTCTGAGCACTCAGAGCGCTTTATACAACTAATTCATTCACCCAATCACACCCATTCACACAAGCACTTTTTTCTGAGGTCTTTAGCGCTAAGTATCTACCATTCGTACACATTCACACTCCGATGAAAGCATCGGAGAGAAACATGGGGTTAGTATCTTGCCCAAGGATATTTGGCATGCAGACTGGAGCAGCCTGGGATCAAACCACCAACCTTCTGGTTAGTGGCTGATCTGTTCTGCCACCTGAACTACACCCACCCCACTACATTACTAACAGGCATAAGTAATGTAGTCTGTAAATACAATATTTTTACATTGTGTTCTGTTGTTCTCTTGTATTAAAATATAGATACTTTAAACTAAATAAAGTCTAAAATACTCTCCAGAATAGTTTTCTATTCTAAAAAACCAAGACATCATTATCAGACTGATACAATTTGGTGCAACGTTAGTCATGTCTGTGGATTTGAAGACTTAATTAGTTTCATTAATTAATTTAGTGTGTTTACTTTTTATCACAGAACACGTGCTTAATTTTGGATGAATGGATTTACAATATATGTTTTCCGACAGTTGCTATCAGGATATTTGGGAATCGTGTAATGAGTTGAAACTCCTGCTTTACTTGGTAAAGGGCATTCGTGCCGCTGGCGACGGAGATGTACTTCTGCACCCTTCTCATCAGTGACATCAGAACCTGGGACAAGGCTGAAAATGCAGGCTGTGAAATTTTTGTCACTCTTATTGCATGACTCTTTTTTGTTGCAGGTTCCAGGTCATCTCTTAGGTCACTGAACAAATTAAATATTGATTAGCTTGGTAATTTATGTGTTTTAAACACACCTTAATCTGACATTCCAAATAAAATGACATAAGTAAAAAGGTTTCTCACTTTTCTAGCATGCATTTAGTAAAATGTTATTTTTAATGGAATATCTGCAGAGAATAGATATTTAAAAAATGAATGAATTATTAGCAAATAATTAACTGATAAAAAATGGTAACTGGCACAGAAGATGAAAAGAAAGATGAGAACACAAATAGGATGCAGCTGATAGTCAGTTTATCATTCTGAGAAGCTCACATCTTCTATCTGAAAGCTATTTTGTGGAGAGCTTACATAATGTGTAGCTATGGTATAAAATTTGTCACTGATGTCAGCTTACGCATTTATCTCTGCTGAGAATAACACCAGAACATATGCAGACTTTTTCTGGGTAAAATGTGTTAGTTGTGAGAGTTCAGCTGATGGATTTAGGGTCTTGGAGGGTTATCTTTCATCTGCATATCAGTGGCTTATTTCCCCTTTCCCCTTCAGTTGAACAGGAGGTAAACATGGAAATATATATACATAAACACACGCACATGACTGGGATGCCTACATTTCTATTGTTGTTGAAGTGAAATAGAAAAGTAGTTCCAGTTCCAGTTCCTCTAACAGATGGCACCACTGATGTTATTTCTAGTTAGGATAGCTCTGTGCTACAAAGTACTGTGCATTGCTGAGTGGATAGCGCAGTATGTCCAGTTGCACACTTGGTCAAGCTTTTGATCTTGGTCTCCCATAATGGAAGACTGCAACGAAATATCTTTGTCAGGTTCAACTGCACACCTGTAAAGATTTATGATTGCATCATGCACTGTTGTGAAACTGAAAAATTGCCCAAAGAATTCATTTCTGTCACAAGAGTTGTCCACGGTATCACAAAAGACTTGCCAGACATAGAAGTCTTGCTAAGGGAAAACAAAACCAGCTAATATATTGCAGGTGGTACACTTTATGTCATATGTAATTTCACTCATTCGAGGTACTTAAAGTTCAAATGAAAGTTCATCTAGCTGAGCAAGAGGCCTTTTTACTGAAGTCTAGTAGTCTAGTAGTCTAGTAGTAGTCTCCCCTGTATGGGCCCAGGCTCAGTCCCAGACCATTTTCTGTGTATCATTCACCCTGACTCTCTCCATATTTCCCTGCCATTATCTGTGCTGTCCTATCTAATAAAGGTAAAATTTGAAAAATAAATATTAGAAAAATAAAAGTAGTTTTAAACCTGGAGAAAAAACAAGGTCAAAAGTT
>NW_005188884.1:5470-8660 GCF_000239375.1 Pundamilia nyererei
GTCCAGCCTGGAAGTAATAAATGCATGAACTAGTTTTTCAGCGTCACTCTGAGACAGGATATTTCTAACGATGATGGTAAAAGTGGCATCAAAAGGTTAATTATTCATCAAAGACTGGAGGACGAACTGGTTTGATAATGCAGATACTACTGAAGTGCAAGCAGTATCTCAAACCATTGATCATATGTGGTATCAGTTTGACGTGATTGACATTTCTCTGTCATGTGGATCTTCTTCTTCATGAAGATTTCACAGACAGAGTAGAAAGTGAACCAGAGTAGAGCTCGTCCCTTCACTGATTTTGTCGGATGTGTCTGTATGCAAATGACTCTGTCAGATAATCTCCAAAGTCAACTGCTGATATTTAAGGCCCCTGACAAGTGACAACATGTCAGCTTTTATCTCTGACATTTTTAATGTCCCTTGTTTTACTATGTACATAATGCTACACTGAACAACAGAGAAAAAGAATTGAGTAACTTTGCACCTTTTTGCCCTACTAAAGTATTTTATTCTGGAGAGAACGTGGATTGGGAGTTTATGTAAAAAGAAATTAGCTAAAGTTTAGAGCAAGCTTGATAGATGTGGCTGTCTATAGACAGACAGGTGAGCACAAAGCTGACTGAATAACAAACATCTCGAGCTATACTACCATGACTATGGGATAGCATCCTTGCAAGGAGTGGTGCTGGAAGCTGGGCTTAGAGATCAACAGGAGAGAGGAGGGAGAAGGTTATGAGGATCTTGACATTCTGCATGGCACCAGAACAGCTTACGTGCCATTTGTTATTGATTCTCTAAAGAGATCGTCCATTACTGAGCTTACGTGGTGCATCTACATGTTGTAGCTGTGCACTGTCACCACGGACAACATGAAAAATCGGTCTCTGTGTTTGTACTCTTATTGCTCCTTTAGTTAAGCTAAGCCACTTCTTTGTAGTTCAGTAAAGCCTTTGAGACTGTTAAAAGCAACCAAAATTGTCATGTGAAGCCAATGCTGCTTTAGTTATTGTTTCATGTTACTCAAC
Organism: Pundamilia nyererei; assembly: GCF_000239375.1. Classification (NCBI taxonomy): domain Eukaryota; kingdom Metazoa; phylum Chordata; class Actinopteri; order Cichliformes; family Cichlidae; genus Pundamilia; species Pundamilia nyererei. The sequence continues at coordinate 6,499 of NW_005188884.1, forward strand.
CCAGTTTTGTTTTGTTTTTAATTTAACTAGTCAGCATTCTAAGTAGCAGAAAATTTAGAAAAAAATACCAGGTGGCATGAAGGACAGTGGTGGTGTAAATCAGAGGACTTACACTAAATTCCACTGACGATATTAATTTAGTGCCTCTTCTATGTGTGTTTTGATTAACTCTGCTTACCTCATCCTAGAAGTAGGTGTGGCTACCAAGGCTGCTGTTGGCGCACCTATTCATTGGTTGAAATTGTCGTGTTCTTGGCGTTGCTCTTCACCAGACTGTCATTTGGTTGTGTGATTTCTTACTTTGACAACACTGCCTGTTATACTTACCCTGGTTATCCTCCTCCACTGCAGATCCCTTCCCGGTGCATCAATCTGCCTGCCCCACTCTTGTTCCGTCAGTGACATTAACCTGTGCATGTGGGAGAAAGGAGAACGTGGGACAAAGTGTTGTTATTGTGGAGAAAGCTCATCTGTGGTTGAATCTATGAAGGAAGCATTAGCCACCAGTGTCATATCTGCATAAATCAGACTCCAAATTTAGAATAGAGAAAAACCGCTGAGTAGTGGAGCAGTTTGGAGAATGTCAAAAGGGGTTGCGCTCTGTCTTTGTGGATCTAGATTCTAGACAAAGCACGACAGGGCCGAGAGAGGAACTTCATTACTAACCTGGCCCGCCCACGGTGGGAAGCTGTGGATGGATGGTCCTATGATGCCCCCTTGACCCATTGCAGGTGGTAGGAGAGAAGAACTTTGGCAAAAATGGCATCACTCTTGGACAACGTCTCCCACCTCATGCATAAAGCTGAACTAGAGAGCTCCCTCAGTGACAGACTACTGCATCCTAGGTGCACAAAGGAGTGTTATTGCAGGTCCTTCCTCTCAGCAGCTGTTACACTTTATAACCATTGCTGCTCCCAACAAATACAACAACCTGTTTATATTATAGTTATTCTTTAGCTGTTTATATGTCCCTACTGCTATTTGGACAGTTTTTCCATTTTCTGTTTTATTTTAATTTTTAATAACTTATTAACGGTACAGTCTTTTTTTCATTATGTTGTAAATTGTTGTTTTTTTAATCTGCAGGGTCGATCTGCCTGTCACTTTGCTGCTGGAACACCTGAATTTACCCATGAGGGACAATAAAGGATATTTCTATTCTCATCTATTCTATGAAAAATATAACTTAGACTCCTTAGCAGCAGGGATCATTCAACTTTCATCCTCCCCACTGGGTCCTGGTTTCTTCTTTGTAGAAAAAAAGGATAAAACTCACCTTTATAGATTACTGTGAGTTAAACAACATCACCATCAAAAATAAATTCCTGCTGTCTTTCAAATTCTGCTTTTGAGCTCCTGCAGGAGGTGATCATTTTCTCTAACATTAGTGGGCATCAAGTGGAAGACTGCATTTAATACACCATTGGGTCATTCTGAATATCCAGTAATAGCATTTGGATTCTCCTTATTAGCCCTTCCATTCACCTCCAGTTACTCAATCAACCCCCCTCCTGTTCCATCACATCCTTGTTTTCATTTGGAGTTGGTAACTGGCCTGCCTCCCTCCAAAGGAATCTCTGGGACACTAAATGCCATAGATTGCTTTTCCAAGGCAGCCCTTTTAGTGTTTCTGCTCAACAAACTGCAGACACCTTTGTTCACTCCATGTTATCCCTTTCTCAAATCATGAATCTCAGTTTAGCTCTATTGTAGGTAAAGACTTTTATTCAGGTTTGGGGGTACAAATGGGTTTGTCCTCTGTTTGCCATCCACAAACTAATCGGCAAACTCGACCAGTTGGAAATTGGAAGTTGCCCCCTGCTGTGCCCTGACCAACCCATACACCTGGACCATCAATTTCCCTTAACCTGAGTAAAGATGCAGTACTATGACCTCATCTGCCACTGGGTTTCTCCCCTTTTCTCCTTTTTAAGCCTATTTATGTTACTAGCTACTTCTGTTTCCAGTGTTAGGGTCAAGTCGAAATCAAATTCATTTCCATCCCTAAAACATTACACCATATGGTGTGGAAAGATTTGGTGATTTGGCACTCTTAAGAACTGAAGATCAAAACAGGTACCTGGCCAAACTAACCTCTAACTAGTATAGAACTAGTTAGAGGTTCTAACTAGTATTGGAACATATTGTAGATGACAAATCTG
>NW_005188884.1:8912-10856 GCF_000239375.1 Pundamilia nyererei
GATGCCACTGCAGGTGAGTCCATCTACAACCACACCTCACCAGCTTCAAACCTGTGCTCTGCTTGTGTTGTTGTTAATTTTGGTGGTTATGTCCCGCTGGTAGCGGGAGAGCTGCGACCGTTGTACTGTTACAGCAATTGATTATTGTAAGGGTGGACAGCGCACCAGAATGACCGGGGTGAGGCAGAGGCTGGCGCGCCAGCGGGACCTGCCAAGCTGGAGACAGAGGTCGGTGTGTGCTGTCCGGTCCGGCCTCTCTTCCAACATAGGCCAGTACGCTGCGCGTGTGGTCCTGCGTGCCGGCCGCCTGCCTAGCTTCCTTTAAGACCCGGCTCACTTCCACGGCTGCTGCGCCCGCTGGAGGCTCGGGCGGCCTCCGGAACCACCTCGTCACCGGCCCCGCTGGATGCTCGGGCAACCGCCAGAGTGGACACTTCCCCATCGCTGGGCCTGGAGCGCCGATGCTCCGGGTCGATTCCCTCGCTTGCTCAGCGGCTCAGTTAGGCCGGATGGCCTCAGGCGGGCGATGGGGATATGTGGCGGGGCGTGTTCTGCGATGTCGCTGCAGATGGACTCGCCTGCACATCATCTACACCTCGCCGGCTTAAGAATGTACTCTGCTTGTGGTGTTTTTGGTGGTGGTGATGTGTACGGCTGGCAGCGGGAACGCTACTGCCGTTCAATATACTGTTACAGCAAACATGTGATTATTGTAGGAAGAAATTATGATGCGAAGCATGAAAATGCCATCGGGGCTGCCGTGGTGGTTAAGTTATCAAGATTTTGTTTTTTAAAGATTTTTCTAAAATAAAAAGTGCACGGAAACCAGTAAACAAATGAAAACAATTAATGATGAGAAACTATAATAAAACTGAAATATATATAATTAATATGTAAACAACTTAACAATCCCCAAGGCGTCTAAGTCACGATGTGTGACAGCGCACGAGAGGGGGGGGGAGGGGGAGCAAAGTGTGCCTGCTCTGTGCTCACACGAGCGGCGAGTCCGGTGACCTGGCTGTTGCGTCTCTGCCGAAAGCACAGAGTGGACAAAAGACGTTAGCGTGCTGCCCAACTTTCACCACGCTCAGATTTATAATTATACGGTTCTTGGAGTGAGTGCACACACTCATGAAGTTTAGTAACTTCAGGTCACTGCAACAAGCCCAGGTACAGTTTACCGACGGATGGGTACCTTGAAATGCACCGCGTAGAACGAAAGACCATCGTACGAACAAAGGTAAGTTTACCAGTTTCACAAATCGTCGTCATAAATACACATTCGCTAACCGTTTATTAATATAACCTTTGAGCTCAACCGTAATTAATTAGTAGTTGAAATAATTTCTGGTAGCATCACAGAAATGTAGCAGTGACAATAATATTGTATGCTGTAATCGTACTGGGCAATTAGTGATACAGAACAACTGTTTTATCCTGTGAATAAAAGTATATGTTTTTGTCAATGTACCATGGTAATAACAGAAACAAAGTCTGGAACAGACACAGAGTCCTCACTCACCACAGCCGGCGAATTAGAAGTCCGAACGTCCGGCTGTGGGGTGGCGCGCCGGCGCGATCGGCGTTTCCTCCCCGCAGAGGTAAACACCAATTAGAGAACAGAACCAAAATGGCGAAGAGAAAACACAAAACGCTGGGTCAAAAGGACCCAGGATCATGACAAAGGATGGTCGCTCACAGTGGACTTAATGGCTTCTTTCACTCCTCTTTCAAACCATCTGTCCTCTCTGTCCAAAATGTGAACATTGGCATCCTCGAAAGATTGTCCTTTATCCTTTAGATGCAGATGGATGCTGAGTCTTGTCCCGTGGAGGTGGCTCTTCTATGTTGTGCCATGCGCTTGTGAAGTGGCTGTTTGGTTTCTCCAATGTAGAGGTCTGGACATTCCTCGCTGCACTGTACAGCATAAATCAAATCAAATCA
>NW_005188885.1:0-1413 GCF_000239375.1 Pundamilia nyererei
GTGGCTGTAACCTCACAGAGAGAAGCTGTGAGGCTCTTTCCTCAATTCTAAGTTCTCAGTCCTCCAGACTGAGAGAGCTGGACATGAGTAACAACAACCTACAGGACTCAGGAGTGAAGCTGCTTTGTGTTGGACTTGGGAGTCCACACTGTGTGCTGGAAACTCTCAGGTTAGCTGATTCTTTGTTTTAGAAAATGTGGGTATTTCACAACAACTGTCGTTATTTTATAGATTTTAAGATGTTGTTTCTGTTCTGATGTAAGCTCTGAAAGAGAACAGTAGAAGTGAAACACACACTTCACAAATCAAAAAAACTATAACTTTATTTATGATTTAGTGTAGATTTATTCCAAACGGCTCTCATATTTTCGAATGTGTAACATACAGACGATTTGTCACATAGCATCGGTATGTTACGTTTTTGGATGAGAACGTGTCCGTCATAGTAAAAAAGACAGAAAATAATTATGTTTTTTGTTGTTTTTTTTTTATTTGAGTACAGAAAAGCCAGTTAGTGTGTTTTTAACAACTTTAACTAGAATCAGAATCTGTTAGTTCGACTGTACATCATCAAATTCAGAGCAGTTCCTAACAATGATGTGACATGTTGTATGTTTGAAGGCTGTCAGGCTGTCAGATCACAGGAACAGGCTTCCCCTCTCTGGACACAGCTGTGCGCTCCAATCCCTCCTATTTGAAAGAGCTGGACTTGAGCTATAATCATCCAGGAGACTCAGGAATGAAGCTTTTGTCTGATCTAAAGAAGGATCCACATGTGAAACTGGACATACTCTGGTAGGAAAACAGGAAATACAACTGGAAATATATTTTTTCTCCAACATATTGTAACAAAGAGCAGATATTTTGAATTTTTGATTTGTTTAACCCCAGTTATGACAGGTGCCTTTGTGATGGTTCTGGGTCTGTGACACAGGGTTTTGAGGGTTTTTTTTTTTTTTTTGCTGCTTCCTGTTGTGTACCCATGTCCTTTGTGCTCCACACAGTCACAGCCATACCTCCCTGTTTTTAGTCAGACGAGGCGCCAGGGTTTCCATTTTCACGAAGAAGTCATCTGTAGGTGTGGGCACACCCGGGGAACACAGATTAACAGAAACTAATTGATGAGACAGGAAGCAAACACACATGAGATGAGGAACTTTCAAAATAAAACAGGAATTAAGAGTATACTGACTGTGACAGAGACACATGAACCTGACCGAGACAGAAAGGGAGACAAACATGGAGACAGAGGAATACAAACACAAAGACAGAGACTCAAGGAGTGACACAGGGAAAGCAGGGAACAAACTGAAACTCCAGGAATCAAAATAAACAATCACTATAACCAGGAATATGAAAGAGCAGAAACAAAAATAAGCACAACTGCATAATAAGTAATGAAGAAACCCAGGA
>NW_005188885.1:2080-4352 GCF_000239375.1 Pundamilia nyererei
TGACTTCTTCAGTCTCAGCTGACTGCAGGTTTCCCCAACCTTATAAACAGTACATTTGCATAATGACTGAAACCAGCCCACTGAAGGAACAATGGGCTGGGAGGACAATGTGACAGTTATGTTGTGACTGGTCAGAATTAGCCAACAAAAGTTAATACATGTTTTATTATTCATGTTTTCTTCGTCTTCGTCTTCTTCGTCTTCATAATGGATTGCATTTATATAGCGCTTTTCTATGCACCCAAAGTGCTTTACAATTCCACTATTCATTCACTCAAATTCACACACTTTTAACCCTTTCACATATAGTGGTCACAACAGTGGACAGCTATTCAAAGGCTATTTTCTTGTATTTGTGTCAGTGTACATGGTATACTGGCACTAGTACATTCACGTTGTTGTAAAAAGCATGATAATATATTCAGTAATCCAACGTATTCAGAATACGTTACTGTCATTGAGTAACGTAACAGAGTATGTTACAGAATACATTTTGGGGCATGTATTCTGTATTCTGTAATGGAATACGTTTTAAAAGTAACCTTCCCAACACTGTCCCCCACCAATGCTGGGGCAACAGTGACAAAGACAGAAACAGACTCAGACCCAAATAACTTGAAGCCTGAACACAGCAGTCTTTTCTCAAAATATTTTGTTCTATATATTGATTTGTTTTGTGTTGCACTGAATAACTAAGCAACTGAAACATCCTCACACATGTTAACAGAGACAGAACATAGTATTTGAAGCACATTGTTTATTGTAGTGACAGAAACACAGGGAGGCAGAAAATAAAGCAGACTGAAACCAAGAAATGCTGCTGCAAGAAAGTATGAAACCAATACAGAATATGGAGAATAATCAAAAATTCAAAACCAGAAAAAACCCAAACATCCCAAAACTCCAAACTCTGAGTCTAAAACCCAGGGATCATGACATTATGTAACCCTGTTTCATTGTCCCCTCCAGATTTATTTTCCTCCCTTGCCAATGTTTAGGCTCAGATTGTCTTCCCAGACTGACTCTCAGTCTGGAGCTTACTGTGTACCTTTATGCCAATAACTGCAGAACCACTGTAAGCTTTGAAACAGGATTTTCACTTTCCTGGTGCCAAATAAAAGTGAAGTAAGTACTTGCATTTCATGCGGTGCAGATACAGTCATGTGAAAAAGTAAGAATTCTTCTTAAGTTATTCAATTCCTACTCATTGTTGAGGTGATCCTACAGGGCTGCACTGTTTTATACAGTGTTATTTATACAGGATCTTTTTTTTTACACGTCTTCAATGTCCTCAGGTTGTATTTAGGTCATTTAAGAACCTAATACAGACCTGATAATTAAAAGAAATGTGCTTACGATACATAAAAACAAAAATCCAACCTTAGAACTAAATGAGAAACTATGATCATTTTCAATTTATTGTGAGATAAAATAAAGTGCAAGCTTATTTCTCTAGAAGAGATGAATCAGAGAATATAAAGGCCATGTTTTCACACTAAAAGATGATGTGCTTATTTCAGTGTGGAGCCTCAAGGAGTCCAGTGGATGAGACCAGGTCTAAGAAAATGTAAGTGTGTTTTTGATTTACTAGCTGTATTTACATCATTTTTTCACACATTATATGTATCTCTGCTAAATATCTTTTATCATATATTTTATAAAAAATTGTTTCAGTTATTTAATTCCACAACTAAAAACCCATTTTTGATAAACTCTTAAAACATCACAAAGTTTTGCATACTGGTTTTTCTTCTTCATAAACTAACGTGAAAACCAATTAATCCCTTTCTTCATTATCTGGTGAAGAAACGTGGCCACATAGTCAACTAGAATTTTCTATTCAGATATAATTTTGCTAGTGGTAAGATTGGCATGGCTAGAGGAACAGCTGTAACAGCGCCAACCTCGTGATTAGTTTATAATATTTGGTGCAAAATCAAAGTTACCAGAGGGGGGTTAGATTTATTAAATTATTGATCTACTTTAAACAGAATTTGGCCTCATGAGTCAGGTTGTAATTCATCTGTGTTGACTAGCATTAGATAATGTACAGATGATCAGATTTGAGAATGAAAACAGAAAAATCTTTCCATAAATCAAATGATGCTGATGCTGACTGATGCTGACTGATTCTGATGATGACCTGATTTTTGACTGAAAGGTAAATGTAAAGTTTGGCTCTGTTAACACTAAACTACCAAGGAGAATATTTTTACCCATCAGCATTTTAAAAATCCTGTCACCACAGGAGATATTTTCACTGTGTAGAAAT
>NW_005188885.1:5359-7474 GCF_000239375.1 Pundamilia nyererei
CTCTGCTCTCCTCACCTCTCTGTCACAAAGTAGCAGTGTATGTGGACTGTTCTGCAGGAACTGTGTCCTTCTACAGTGTCTCCTCTGATAAACTGATCCACCTGCACACCTTCAACACCACCTTCACTGAACCTGTATATGCTGGGTTTAGAGTGAAGCCTGACTCTAGTATCCACCTCTGTGCTGACTCACAATAATGAACTTACTGTGCAGAGAAATATTCTCACATTGGTGTTTCACACTTTTTCTCACTTAAATATTATGAACCTTAAATATATCAGGTAAACTGTCTGATACGTTGTACATATATTGGCTTGGTTTGTAGTCCCGAGTTGTTGAATGAGACTGATTCTCCTGAAAAAATCATCTTATTGTCTTTGGTGCCTATTTTTTAAGAGCACTTATCAGTTTCTATTATGCGTCACAGTTTAAATAGAAAAGAGGAACTTTACTTTAAAATCTGTTGCATTACTATTATCAACTATTATATTTGTTCCATTATACACATTTTAATAATGTTTAGACTGATGGATGAAATCCTTGGAACTGAAAATTTAGATATTTTAGATGTTGATGAGTTAGGCTTTGTGAGGAGGAGAGCTGCAGGCTTTAGATTTTGTGTTTAGGCTTAATTTCTTACATTGCATAACTATACATTTGTGTTTCTCTCTCTTGTTATGCAAATTAAATAACACTTAACTACAATTAATTCCTGGAAAAAGGCAATATCACCACCATGTGACCAGTTTTCATAACAATCTATCCGAATGGTTCTGGATCCAAAAAAAAATTATTAATTTCTGATGATCTAAATGTAGCTTTAAATACTACTGACACGAGTGCACCTTATGGAGGTTGTAACTGGAGGCCTTGGAGACATCTCTCTTCATTTCATGTTCAGTAAAAACAGTCTGACTTGTAGATGACCTCCAGTCTGTGTTTCTCGACTGATCTAAGGAGCTTGGAAAGAAAAGCGTCTGGACTTCTTAAAGTTACTACGATGACCTGGATGACTGAGAACCTTCACAGACATATTTCTCGACTGATCAGAAACTGTTTTTCAATCTCAGATTTGGTTTTTATTCTGTGTGAAAAACACAATCCCGAATTGTAACAGAAAAGGGAAGGTGAAGACAAAAGAAATATGTAAAGAGTAGGATTTTTTTTCTTGTTGACGAAGGTGTTTTTACTTCTCCAGTGTATAAATGTGTGTAAGTAATTTTAAACCTTTGTCAGTTTAAATATTCTCCAACTGAATTTAAAAACAACTGTTTTTAAATAAATTTTAATAAAGGACTGTTTGTCTGGTACTATGTTGCACTGTTTATATGAAACACTAAAATGAAACTGTTTATATGTGTATAAACTGTACACTGTATCCAGAGAGTCAAAAACAAAAACAGAGGAAAAACAGACAGGAAGATGTTTTTAAAGCATCTTTGTAAACATTTATACAACAAGTGTATATTTTCTGTATATGAGGGGAAAAGCGAGAAGCAAAAAGACTTGTTCCAACTTTCATTCTATCAGTTTCTCCTCTCATCACATAAATACCTGAGCAGTGACAGAGACCGCGACTGCAGCATTTCTCATCAGAACACAAAATACTGAGAACCATCCACACTTTTGTGGGACTTCAGATCTCGTCCAGCATAATTCAAAGCCTTGTTGATAACAATAATATAAATTGTGTGGTGTGAAGTTGTGGAGAGTTGCAGGGTTGTAGGTCAAAGAACTAGTAAACACATGGGGGGAACACTCCCGCTTTGATCGTTTCTGCTCCTCTTCTCTTTTTTCTAAACGGAGCACCTGATGATTCTGAACTTTTCTTGTCCATCTTTCATTGGTTTTAATTTTGCACGCCAGTGAACACCCATCCCCCAGCCCGAGGATCACCACAACATAACCTAACAGACCTTAGTTCACAGATTCACTTTGTCTAAGATTTATTTCTGGGATTTCACACAACCCAGGATTCAAATCATGAATACATAAACGGCTTGGATTTACATCATTATGGATGAAATGTGAAATATTTGGAAGCAGCCACCCCTGTCCCCTTTCGACTCTAAATTATAAATTTTAAATTGTTATTGATCGTCGTCTCGTCTCTAT
>NW_005188885.1:7494-8437 GCF_000239375.1 Pundamilia nyererei
ATAAAAAACTTACATGATATAAATCAGATCAAAGATTCACTTTTTCATCATCGTCCTGAACACTGTCTGTCTGCAGCTGTTTGCTGTCTGCACTGGGAGAAGATCTGATTCTGTTCTTTCTCTATTAAGGTTTTGTCTTACTTTCATCACTTTATGCTTCAGGAGTTTGAGTCTGTATTTAAGTAAAGTATTCTGTAGCTCACTTCCTTGTTTTTCTCGTATCTGTTATTGTTTTGAATACAGGTGCTCACTCTACTGATGACACGCCTACACTGTTAGACTGGTTAGACTGGTTAAACTGGATAAACACTGCCGTGTTCTGGTGTTTTGCTGAATTTCCTGCCCCTGGCTACTGAATTTCATCCATCAAGTAAAGGGTTTGAACAACTAAACATAAATTATGCAGTTACTAAATGGCGTAAAACATTTTAATTGAATAATAATTATGTTAAGAACTGTAGGGCTCTGCGTCCTGACAAAGTCAGAAATGATCCAGCCGCCTGAATCAGACACATGATAAACTACACAGAGAGCTCATCACCCAGAGGCATTAACGGTTTTGTCAAAGCACATAAAACCATCATCTGATTGTCTGAAAACACAAAACACCAAATTCATGGTTCATGTCTCACCTTTAGTCCTTTCAACAGAGTCTGTTCTGCCTGCAGTGGGAAACCTTCAGCCTCCTCAGTCCAGTAAAAAGGTTCTCAAAGGTTTTGTGGTCACGAGCCCCTTTCAGAGGACAACATTATCCCATATAATCAGCTGTTTGGTCTTAGCTTCACATGATGATGTGCACTGACTGAAATATTTAACCACGTTCACCAGATAGCTGACTGGCTAATAATTCATTTGTAGCAGGACAGAAGACACAGAATTACAGTAAAAATAAATGAAAGATAAAATACGTACATCTGCTGTGTGTCCTTCTTTCACTCTGTAC
>NW_005188885.1:8696-10142 GCF_000239375.1 Pundamilia nyererei
GACAGAATAATGAGACATGATCCACAAAATCATGAACTTCATGGAAGTCTGTTCATTCAAAAGGAAACTTTATCAAACTGTCACTTTTCAGTCAGAAGATGAAATTTGCTCCATGTTCACTTTACTGATGAGAATCATGTCGACCTCACAGACCTCGTGTATCTGATAGGTATTAATGTGAAACATTAACTGTGTATTTTTATAATATATACTGTGTATATGATGGATTTAATGAGTCATTATGCAGAGACATGAAAACCTGCAGATCCTGCAGAGTTTGTGGGAAATCCAATCCAGCACTGACCCTTGTTTTGATGTTCAAATATCAGTAAATGTGCCATAAATGTTTCCTGTGTTTTCTGCAGTTTCTTCAGTTTAAACATTTTCTACATTATTGTTGCTCCAGCTCAGCACACAGTGAGTTTACAGCTGTTTGTATTTTATACATGTGCTTTTGAGAGTGCTTCACTGATATTTTTTTTCCTGAAAAACCTAAATAAACAATACATTTATAAGCAACAAAGTGCACAAAACGTTAGGTGTAAATGGTAAATGGCCTGTATTTGTATAGAGCTTTTCTAGTCCCTAAGGACCCCAAAGCGCTTTACACTACATTCAGTCATCCACCCATTCACACACACATTCACACACTGGTGTAGCAAACATTATAAGACAACAGATGAAAGTAACCTTATTGCTGACTTTGGCGTATTTACATTGACATATTCATTAATATTCCATTTCCATTGAAATCAAATGTGATTTTTTATTTTTCTAACTATATTAGAATATTCAGTAAGTAAACTAAATAATCTGGCAGTTCATGTAAGAATGTTAATTGTTAATGTTATCATGTTTTTGATGTTGTCTTGTAAATGTTTAATGGACATACAAGAGCCCACCTTTCATTTTATATTTGATTGATTTGATAACTTGCAAATGGTCAACAATCAGTGAATCATTTAAGATGAATCAACTGCACATCTTATTCAATAAGTAGCCTTTAAGCTACAGTGTATCTGGTGTACAAAGTGTACAAAGCTTGTGCCAAAACATAGTTCCATTTAGTGAGGCCAGTTGTTGTAGCAGAATCAGTTAAAGGTTTTTAGAGCACCAAAAGAAGTTTTTGGTGGTCTGTGAGCCAACAATGGTGGATTATGTGCTGATGTAGCACAGTGTCCACCTGATCCCTGGTTTCAGCATTCAGGCTTTGCAAGATTAACATCACCGAAGAACCTGAGATTAAAAACCTAAACCTGTTATGTATTTTTGTTGTTTTTTTTCCTATCAGCCTACCTTTCTGACATGTCTGCCCAATGTGATGTTTGTGTAAAGTTGGTCAGAAGGTTTCTTTGTAAGTGCGCATGCGCCATTACCGTGCTGCCTGCTGTAACCCTAATTTCCTTCGGGATTAATAAAGTATTCTGATTCTGATTCTGAATGTGG
>NW_005188885.1:10162-11863 GCF_000239375.1 Pundamilia nyererei
GAACAAATCTGTTGTTGAGCTTTATTTGGAGTTCATAAAGTGAAGCTGTAAACTAACCAGAGACACATGAGGTGAGGATGATGAGCAGCAGGATCCTGCAGATCATCTTCTCCCTGTGACGATAAAATTTGATTTGAGGAAGAACCTTTTCACACACATTTATATGTTTTAAATAAAAGTATAAAAAACTTAGCAGAGCTGAATCTTGTCTCTCACATGAACTTTCTCATCTTCTAAAACATTTTGGCGGCTACCCCTCAGCCTCTCAGCAGCTGCACTTCTGGTAAATGTGAAAATCACAGGTGATCTCAGAAAAGTTGACTCTGAACTTGAGGTCTTGATCACAGGGATTCAAACTCATCTCAGAGCTGACAACCTGTCTCTGAATGTGGACAAAACAAAAGAGATGATTGTTGACTTCAGGAGAGCACGGAGAGATCACTGCCCACTTAACATCAATAGATCCTCTGTGGAGGTTGTCAAGAGCACCAGATTCCTTGGTCTCTACCTGGTGGAGAACCTCTCCTGGTCCCTCAACACCAGCTCCATAACCAAAAAGCCCAGTAGCGTGTCTACTTCCTGCAGAAGCTGAGGAAAGCCCATCTGCCATCATCCATTCTTACCACCTTCTACAGAGGGACTGTCGAGAGCATCCTGAGCAGCTGCATCACTGCCTGGTGTGGTAACTGCACCATATCGGATTGCAATACCCTACAATGGATAGTGAGAGCAGCTGAGAAGATCATTGGAGCCTCTCTTCCCTCCACCAAGGACACTTTCAGCACCCGCTCCATCTGCAACACCACCAGCACTATGGAGGACCTCACACACACTTTTCACCCTGCTGCCTTCTGGAAAGAGGTACCGGAGCATTCGGGCCCTCACTGCCAGACTATGGAACAGTTTCTTCCCCCAAGCCGTCAGACTCCTGAACACTCAGTGACTGGACTGACACACACACACATCCATTGCACTGTCTTGTGTCTGTGTCGCCCTGTTCGGTCTAGTGTTGCACTGTCTTGTCTTGTTTTCTTTGCAATTTTTTGCACATTGCACTTTACGTAGTCCCGTGTTTTTCTATTATATGTCATATGTAGCACCAGCGTCTCGGAGGAAAGCTGTCATTTCACTCTGTACTGTACGACTGCACATGGTAATGACAATAACAGACACTTGACACTTGACAGAGTCTGCAGCCACAGTTTCAGTGCAGCTCACCAGCACATGAAGAGTTAATGTTCGTCTATGATCCAAATCATGATCATTGTTCTGTGCACACTTTCAGCTACAAGATGTAAAATTGTCTGTTGACATCAGAGTGAAGTGTGTTGTTGTGTTACTCCAGAAACATGTTTAGATGTTTTCAGGCTGAGTTTATCTGTACCTGTCCTTGCGTTTCTCCGTCTCTGGCAGCTGTGTCTATGAACCATGAGCTCCTCTCTATGAACGTGGAAGAACATGTGAAGTTTTTTCTGTTGATTTTACCTGGTGCATTTCACTCACTGATCTGCAAGATAAAAACAAAATATCAGTGTAACAGATTTTCATTTCATCAGAGCTCACAGATAAGTTGAGCATTAGCCAACAGGGGGCGTTTCTCACCAGAAAATAAATGAGGCAAAATTAAACAGGTCATGTGATCGGTGTTCTTTAAAAGTTCCTTTCAGACTCACTGGTTTATTTGAAAGTTGCATGTTAGTG
>NW_005188886.1:0-2536 GCF_000239375.1 Pundamilia nyererei
AGATGCACATCACCTAATATGCTTAATTGGTAGTAGGCTTTCGAGCCTATACAGCTTGGAGTAAGACAACATGCATGAAGAGGATGATGTGGACAAAATATTCATTTGCCTAATAATTCTGCACTCCCTGTATATGTGTGTGAGGTAGTGAAGCACTCATATTAAAAGAAACAGGTTTTCTGAGATAGATGACTTCCTTGAGCAAAACCTGCTCTCTTGACCACACAATCAACAACTCACCATAAAACTTCTTTTCTCATGTCCTTGTGATTGCACTAACCAATCAGAAGCTAGAACACCTTTGCCTGTGGCATTTGTGGTCAAGTGCTGCAAACTCTACCTCTTCCATCAGAAAGCACACAAAGCTAAATTGATAAAACCGGTGGGGGGTGGAAAGGGTGGAACCAGTCTTCATTGTCACAAAGGTGTCTTTCCGTATAACTTGGTAACCATGAACAATGTATGGACGTGACACATTTTCATTCATTGTTGCATTTACATTATAAAATGTTGGATATGTTTTATGTGCCAATTGTTAAACCTTGTGAAGTCTGGACAGCGCAAACGTCATGTAAAATCGATGTTGCCGCTGGAGTTTACATATATTAATCTGGTGATGAAAAAAATGTGTAACTGTTTTGATGTCTGGTCCTAATGTGTTGCTATGTGTCTTTTATCCTGCAATTCTTGCATCGTAAAAGAGCAGAGACAAGCAGCCCCGACTAGAAAACAAAGACACTTTCTAAATAGCAGAGCTATCCACTCAGTCAATATGATCTTTTGTGGTTTATGTTAAAAAGTAGGAGGAAACCTGACAGAACACAATATAGTACTAAAGTCACATCAAATCATCAAACACCTCTGTTCTAGTAATGCAAACGAACAACTGTTGCATTTCCAGCATCGGAACCACACAGTACATAGAGGAAGGAAGTTGGTTTAACTGCTGTGTCCAAAAAAAGTGTTTAGCTCAGTAAGTTCTTGGGAAGGAAAATGAACCCAGCATCTCTTCAGAAGCTGCTCTGTGAGTATAATCTTTAATTTCCAAACTTACTTAATTAATATATTTAGACCACATCAGTTAAAGAACCAGACTTTTTCTACAGAAATTATTTTTTTAATCACTGATTAGCATTAGAAAATATATAATCAACAGTAGAAACAATGAAATAATTTCAGAACATTTTTATTTTTTAATGAAGTAACAATGCAAGTGTAGAATGCACATGTTTGAAAAAGGAGGGGAATGAACACAGTCATAGATTAATAATAACAATTCAATTCATCATTTAAGAGTCTGGGATGATAGGTCTTAAAGCGGTATATTCAAGTTTGTCTTTGTTAAAAGATCCATGTCATATCATAATCATTTTTCTTTCTCAAAAGACAATTTATTGCAATCCTTTCATATAGAAAATTATGTAATATGAAACGATATAGCGGCTCCATAGTTTAGTGGTTTCTGCATTCGGCTAAACAGCGAAAGACTGCTGGTATAAAAATATATAATAAACAACAGCAATATGACTTAGAAGATTTAGATTTAGAAGAAGGTGTGTATCACATTTAATTTCATTTATTCATTTTTCTAATTGTTTTTATTTTTTAGAATTATGGTCTTGGACCATAACTTTAACATTATATTATTAAGGATGAGAGTTCAACTTTTTTCATCGGGGATTTATATCTTTAGATCTAATATCAGTAATCTGTAATTTATACATTTTAATTTTCTTTACTATTATTAGCCATGAAGTCATCTTATCAATTCATATTTGCCTTTAGTGGAAAATAACTAGGATAAAGTTCTGGCTGACAAGTGATGGAAACAAAGCTTTTAACGGAGAGCCAACCTCAACAAACAAAAATGAGAATAACTGAAGGGATCAGCTTGTGCAAAGACTAGAGTTGTGTTTTACCTTCAGTGGGCAGCAAAACATTTCCAATTTTTAATGGCTGTTGAAAATGAAAACAAAAATTGGTTCATTAAAACTACTCTAACAAGTTGTACTTACTTAATTTTCAATTCAATTCAATTTTGTTTATATAGTGCCAAATAATCAACAGTTGCCTCAAGATGCTTTATCTTGTAAGGTAAAGACCCTACAATACTACAAAGAAAACAGAAAATCCCAACAATCATATCACCCACTGTGAGCAAGTGCTTTAGCAACAGTGGGAAAGAAATGACATGTGGTGGAAGAGAGCCAGAGATTAATAATAACTAATAATTAAATGCACAGAGGTGCATTCATAAAAAAAAAAAAAAGAGTGATACAGGTGAATGTAAAAGAAAAAGAAACACCTGGTGCATCATGGGAAGGCCCCATTAGCCAAGTCTTGGCTGAAATTCAACTAAATTTAACTAAAGAATGATTCAGGGTCACCTGACCCAGCCCTAACTATATGTTCTATCAAAGCGGAAAGTTTGAAGCTTAAAAATAGAGTGTGTGTTTTTCTCCTGAATCCAAACTGGAAGCTGGTTCCACAGAAGAGGGGCCTGAAAACTGAAGGCTCTGCCTCCCATTCTACTTTT
>NW_005188886.1:5187-10817 GCF_000239375.1 Pundamilia nyererei
AGCGCCCCCAGAACCTCACGCCCATCCCGGACCCAGACAGGATATTTCTAACTTTGGAGATGTTGTTCAAATGGAAGAAAAGAGTCCTACATATTTTGTAATATGTGCTTTGAAGGACATATCATCGTCAAAAATGATTCCAAGATTTCTCACAGTGTTACTGGAGGCCAAGGTAATGCAGAGTAAGCATTTGGTTAGATACCATATTTCTTTTTATACAGTTGCGATCAAAAGTTTAAGACCACTTGAAAAATGGCAAAAAAGCATGTATTGAAAAGAACGCTTGAACTGAAACAGGCTGCTTTCACAGCTGATCAAAAGTTTAGGACCACATGCCATTAAAAAGCCAATTCTGTGTAAAAATGTGGATTCATTGTAGTTTTCTGTCAGGCTGTGTCATGATATTCTGATGGCAATGGCAAAAAAAAACCCATTCCCTTTTTGAACGTGGAGGGTTGTTGAACTGCTTAAGCAGGATCTCTCACAGCGCTCCATCGCTGCTGAGTTTGGACTTAGTAAGACAGTCATTTGGAAATTCTTAATGATCCTGAGGGTTATGGAACAAAAAAAGTCAACAAAAAGTGTATTAACAAATGCACATCAAGCAACAGAAAGAAGAAAAGTTTGGTATGGGGATAATGAATGAAAATGGACTTCAAAAACACCATCTACAATTCTGCAATGTCCACTTTTGGCAAGACGAACATCAATTTAGCAGAGTAGTTGGAAGAAGGTTCAGAGGAAATGATTCCTGTAATAAAGGAAAAGAGAAAAGGTATAGCTGCATACAAAGCATGCCCTAGCAAATGTAACATTAAGACCCTTTGAGGTACATGCACCAAAGTCTAGCATATCACCAGGTGATTTGTCAGCGATAACTGGCTCCAGCTGTGCTTTCAGCTGCAGAATGCAGCTACACAGGCAACATCATCGGTCCACACAAGAATTTATTATGAAGGAAAGAAATAGTTTGACAAACATTTACAAAACAACACATGGAATTTACACAGGACTCATCAAAAATATACATGAGCACAAGTCTCATACCAAATGCTGCCACATTAGATTTGTGGCACATACTATGTTAAATATCGTGCTGTAAATGTGTTGATGACTAGAAAATCTACTGAGTCTACAGATGTTTTAAGTCACTGTAAAATGAGGCAAATAGAGGGAAACTATTGTACCAGAAATTTGCTGTAATTTAAACAACTCAAAGCTTAGACTAACCTGAATGTTATTTCTCTTTAGTTCTGACCTCACTTCTGTGCTACACAGCAAACCAAGGTCAGTAAGTTTACCATATGACAATCTAAACCCAATAAAGTGTGTTAAACATCCTTTTCTACATGTTGTTAATGGAGTTAATAAGCAAACAATACCAGTTTTTTTTTAAATTACTGCATTATTACTTCTTGCATTGTGGTGAAAGTAATGAAATATCAACAAACCTATGAGTCTACCTTATCTATGTCTCCAAGAAGCATTTATCATGGAGTAAAAACTGGAACTGTTCAAGAAAAGCTTTTTTGGATTCTATGTGATCTAATCTATGTGATCTAATCACATTCTATGTGATCTAAGAACTCTTTATCTGGTCTGGACATGACTCCATACTAAGCTTATGTGTTTTATGTGATTTTATGTATAGCTTAATTTTCTCAGTCTCTCTAAATCTGCCAATCTTGACAGAAAAGGAAAATTTTAATTCTCCGATACCATATTTTTTGGTTCCCGCTAAGTCTGATATTAGCCTGTTGTTTTACTAACTACTAACAGTAATCTTTGATTATTAAACATAAAGTGACTATGGAAATTAGGAAAACAAATATATTTTATTAGAAGCAAATACTATGTGGTTATTGTAATATATTGTTTTTGGTAATATGTTCTTACAAGCCACCACTGAATGGTGGGTTATAAAACACAGCACGGCTTTTAAGTTTTAATCAGAATACAGAATCAGATTACATTGAATTCTCCACAGCTCGTCTGACTGTGAGTCCCAGCAGCTCTCAGTTTTTTAAAGACGATTTTGTGTCTCTGAGCTGTGAGGAGGACGACGGCTCTGCTGGATGGACTCTGAGGAGAAACACAAGCAAACAACAGAGGACTCAGTGTGGAGATGGGTGGGGAAAACCAGCTGGTTCTTCCTGCAACATCAGCTACATTGACCCACTTGAAAGTGGAGTTTACTGGTGTGAGTCCAATCAGAGTACCATCAGTAACATGGTTAACCTGACAGTCACTGGTAAGCTGAGTGTGTGGAGTTAGTGTTGATGAAGCTGTGTGTAAATGGATGAAATGCTGTAGTTTGTCTCTGTGTTGAGGTGGATCAGTGATCCTGCAGAGTCCTGTCCTCCCTGTGATGGAGGGAGATGACGTCACTCTGCTCTGTAAAACAAAGACCACTCCCTCCAACCTCACAGCTGCTTTCTATAAAGATGGCTCCCTCATCAGGGAGGAGCCTACAGGTCACATGACCATCCAGCATGTTTCCAGGTCTGATGAAGGCCTCTACAAGTGTGACATCAGCGGTCATGGAGAGTCTCCATCCAGCTGGATCACTGTCACAGGTGACACACTCACCTGTCTGTGTTTCTGCAGCTTTCAACATTCACAATGTGACGACAACTTAATGACTGTGTTTGCTTTATTTTAGACAAACACACCACCACACCTCCACCTACATCCACACCTCCTCCTGATGATAAACATGTGCCACATGTCCATATCAACCTCCCTGTGTTGATTGCTCTACCAGTCTGTGTTTTGGTTCTTCTGGTGATACTGGTTCTGCTGATTAGACGACTTGTTCATAGGAAACCTGAAGGTGAGACTCAGACTTGTAGACTATACGTGTCCAGGTTTGTTTTGTAGAACAAAGTAAAGTATACACTCATTATGATTACATTAGCATTAGTGTTAGTATTTATTCTCTATGGCAGAGGGAAACAACTTTCTTAAACATTATTGGTTCATTTCAGCAGATCAAAAAGAAAATGGAGAAGACATCACAGATGACATCATGTACAGTGACATCAAAATATCAACTCACCAACTACAGTCAGCCAGACAAAGAGGTAATATTGTATTTTGCTGGGTTGGGGGTGGGGTTGCATGATTGTGTAGTGTTGAGAACACTGGGCATTTTTATGTTTCAGGGTTTGCAAAGAGTTAGGACCCAAGATTATGGGATGCAAGCATACCATATTGTCTTTATTTATTTATTTTTTATTTTTATTTTTTAGCTAGAAGTATATTTGGATGAGACAATAGTGTACGGAATTGTTTGCAAGCTATATCCATTGCATCACACAGACACCTGTTAATTAGCACTAAAAACATTTAAATAGTACTATTACCTGCACAGTCAGCCATAGTATTTTTCAGACACATACATTTAAAAAGGCACCAACTCTGTCCTCTGCATGTGTTTTATATTGTGCAGAGAGTGATCCAGCTGCACTCTGTTCAGCAGGGAGAACGCTATTATTCACTAATAAAGAAAAGATAAAATAAAAATAAAAACAGAAAATGAAATGCAACAATTTAAAAGGATGTCACTCATTTTTTTAGTTTTTTTTTTCAAAATTACATTTAAACTTAAAATAGTAAAAATGTCCACATGTGCATTATGATCATAGTTTTATCCAGGAGGACTTTTTCTCTCCTCTTCAAATTCATAAATAATTAAGATCTGGTTTTATTATAGAGTAAAGAAGAATAAAAATTAGGAAAACAAACTACAAAAAGAAAAACCTTTTCTATGTTGAGATTATTAGAATTGTGAAAATAAGTGTTGTTTTTAAATTAAAAATATGTATTTTATTGATTTAATGGTTGACTTATAACCTTACATTACAGTCCATATTTTTACACTTCAAACCAATATTGGTCTAAAGTTTTCATTTTCCCATTGTTTATATTGAAGCTTTTTTCAAATGTACTCATCTTTAAAATCTCACTGCTGAGTGTTGTTTGCGCACTGGATTTACTCTTTGTGGTTAACAAAAAATAAAAAAACAGCTCCGCTGTCGTCCACTTTCCTGTTTATCATTAACGAAAAAAAGTTTGTAGGCTTCTTCCTTTTGTTTTTATTTTGTATTTGTTTTTTTTCTATAAAGGAATATGTATAACTTATTGATAAACTGTGCACACTGTCATGAATTCAAAATTGTTAATAAAAGTTAGCAAATATTCAGATTTTTTTTTTTTAATTACGATTTGAAATAAGAACTTCCAGTGCCGTTTTTCCTTCACTTTCATATTTTTTAACACCAACATTTGGATTATCTGTGTCTTCACTGTTCACAAATTCTAAGTAAACTATATAAAGATGTTTAGTACTTTAGTAATTTATTAGAATCTGAAATGTTTCTGCTGGTTTGGCCCACCGCTCTTCTTTCTCGGAGCCAAAGTCACATGAGCAGGGCTTCAGAACAGGAGCTGTCACATGATACATGGAGACTACAAATATATCTTGCAGTGCTTCAATGCAAATTTAAAATAAGTGACAGACTTTCAAGTTTGAAAATTATTAAGGTATAAATGGATCTGTCTGAACAGTTATTGTTACCCAGAGTTGTTAAATGGGATGTCCTGCGAGCGTAGGTTGCTAACATCTGGAACTATTGAGAGGTTCCATAATCTGCCACTACTCTTAACAAAAAGGTCCATAGAAATGAAGACATGATGTGAATTTCATTCAACAGCTCTGGTCTTTCTTAGACAGGTAGAATTAAGGCACCAGTATACACTTAGCACTGATTGCGTCGCACACCACTGCAATTTTATGGCACGGAAAGTTGCTGCAATATTCATTTGAACGATACTGTTACTACTCATAAACTACCATCACATAAACGCTGATATAGGATGAGAAAAAAAATCAAATTGGAGCTTGCCAAGTGTTATGACCCCTGTGGCAAAAGTGGTGCAACATAACAGGGCAACAACTCAAGTTATACATAAGCCGAGTCTCCAAACAAAAAACCGTGTGCATGAAATTAATTTTACAATCTTACAAACTAATTATAATTACCTCACACCATTAAGTAGTAGCTTCTATAATACCAAAACAACCAGCAGAAAAGGAAACAGTGAACAATAAAGTGAAACCAAAAAAGTAAAACGCTTATGCTCCCTGGCTGGCCACAAAACAGGAGACAAGGTCTTGATGCATGCTTTATCATCATGGTAAGGAAATCCCCAAAAGTTGATTCTGTTCATCTGGACGTAGCTTTTCTCCCACTAAAAACCAGATGAACAGAATCAACTTTTTGGAACAGAAGAAAAGGTTTGAGTAGGAAAAATAATGGTTGAGAGTCCCTGCCAAGATTTTGCAAGCTTTTGCTTGGAAAGAGGCCCGACCGAGCCACGGGCGCCAGGCCCCGCCAAGCAGCCACCGGGAGTGAGCCGGTACATACCTGAGCTCCCAGCCCTGGACACCAAGAACCACCAATGCACCGACGGCTGAGGGCATCAGCCACCGGCAGGGAGTGTGGTGGGGGGAGATAGGCCTCCATACTTTGGAGGGCCTGAGATGTTCCCAGAGAGGTGATGTCTGATACTCGACCTGACATATAGACACAGACAAATGGTAAATGGTAAATGGCCTGTATTTGTAT
>NW_005188887.1:0-10816 GCF_000239375.1 Pundamilia nyererei
ATGCCCAGAAACCTCATGGAGTGTACCCTCTCCACACAGTTCCCGTGAATGTAAAGTGGGGCCGGGTCTGCTCTGCCCTTCCTGAAGTCCAAGATAAGTTCTTTAGTTTTCGTGGTGTTCAGTTGGAGGTTGTTAACTGAACACCACTCAGTCAGTCTCAGTCAGTCTGTTGACCTCATCTCTGTAGTCCGACTCATCCCATTTTGCATCATTCCTTCATCATATAAATCAGCGGTCCCCAACCCCCGGGCTACGGACCGTTCCGTGAGTCATTTGGTACCGGGCTGCGAGAGTTGACACTCGGGTGTGAAATTTATGGTTTTCAGGGATTTTATTGGTTTTTATCGTTATTTTTTATCATTTTTATCATTAACTTGGTTTCTTTGGGTCCTTTCCTATGTGTTATGAATAAATCTTCTTTGTTTTTGGTACCGGTGCTGGGCTTTTTTTTCCTTGTATGTATCCGCGAAACCTTAAAGACCAGTCCATGAAAATATTGTCAGACATAAACCGGTCTGTGGCACAAAAAAGGTTGGGGACCGCTGATTTAAATGATTAGTTAACTTACGTTATTGGATTCTTCTTGGTCACTGTCCTGGATCTCAGTTTGGAGTGGCCAGGTTGGGAAAAATAAACACACATTTAGTGAGATTGTTGGATTTAGTAGAGAGACTGAATTAAGAGAATTCATCATTAGTGTGACACAGAATATCACTTTCACCGATGGTCTTATAGAAAATGATTACAGCTATACAACACTCTTTACAGTAAGCTGAAGAAACGTGTCTCTGTGCACGGGCCTGCTGTGGCTCCTCTGCTGTGTTTTATCCAAAGCAGTTGGAATCAGTACAAACACACCAAGTTTCTCTGTAAGAGCGTCACACACATCTGTTCCCAGGATAACACTGGAAGTGTCACGGTTTGCTTGAGGACTCACACGCAGGACTCAGAGGCACAGTTGGTATTTATTACTGTTCCACCAGGTGTATATACAAATAGTACAGGGGTAGTGCTATATACAAAGCGGTGACAGGGAAAAGGCTCCGGGGAAATCCAGGTAGGGAAAAGACACTTGCTCCTCTTCTGACTCTCTCCTATTGTGACCAGTCTCTCTCCAAACACTCACAAAAAACAGGAATCCACTCGGGGAATGCAGGGTCGGGTCCAGGGGATCTATGTACAGAAGGAAACACACGTTAGAGGTTTTGCGCAGGGAAACGAAAGAGAACTTGCTCAGAGTCGGGCTGCACTGACGCGAGTCACACACAACGATCCAGCGATGAGTAGAAGCCACTCCCTGGCTTAAATGCTGGCTGCACTGATGAGGCCCAGGTGTTTCCTCTTCAGAGGGGCATGGGCCGAGGGCGTGAACCCGCCATGAGTTCCGCCCTGGCGAGAGAGCGAGAGAGAGAAAGAGACCGCTACTAGTCAGCGGCCTGCTGATCCCCTGGCCGTGACAGAAGTGTATAGATGAAACACCAGGTTTGCCCCGGTGAGCAGTTGCATTCGTTAGACGTTCACTGTGTTACTTTTGCTTCCTTGCGAGTAAAATAAACACGTTGGAACTCGCTGCTCTGTGTGTCTCACTTCATAAGAGAATTTTTGAAACATTTCCCACAGAGACACTTTGACACATTTCTGTCTCTCCTCAGGCTGACTGTACACTTACCAAGAGACATGGGTTTACTAGTAGTAGCTACTCAACAAAGCCAGGGAAGAGGTCAGTGCATTCATTTTTTATTTTCATTTTGTACGTAGACTACCAGTCCAACATTTGGACACACCCTCTTATTTAATGGTTTTTCTTTTTTTTTTACTGCTTCCACATTGTAGATACAAACTGAAGACATCAAATACATGAAGCTAGATATATAGAATAATGCAGCAAAGAGAAAATGTATAAATAACTCTGAGGAATCTAAAATATAAGACATTTAAAGTAACCCTTTGCTTTGTTAATGACGTTGGGACCATCTGTTGTGTTGTGCAGCAGTCAGGTTGGTGCACAGCTGACAGGCGTATTTGACAACTGCTAGAATTCATATTATGGCGAGAACCAATCAGCTAAGTAAAGAGAAACAACAGTCCATCATTACTTTAAGAGCTGGAGGTCAGTCAGTCAGAAAACTGCTAAAACTTTGAATGTGTCCCCAAGTGGAGTCGCAAACCCATCAAGACTACGATGAAACTGTCTCACATGAGGATCGGCCCAGGAAAGGAAGACCAAGAGTCTCCTCTGCTGCTGAGGATACATTCATCCGAGTCACCAGCCTCAGAAATCACAATCACAAGCAGCAGCTCAGATCAGACCTCAGATAGATGCCACACAGAGCAGCAGCAGACACATCTCTACATGTTCAGTGGAGACTGTGTGAATCAGGCCTTTATGGTCAAACAGCTGCTAAGAAACCACGATTAAGGAAAATCATCATTGAAGGCAAACTGAACCAGCATGGCTACCACAGCATCCTGCAGCCACATGCCAGGACAGGACAATGAGCCCAAACACACCTCCAGGCTGTGTGAGGGCTGTTTGACCATGAAGGAGAGTGATGTCAGTGCCAGATGGCCTGGCCTCCACAGTCACCTGACCTAAACCCAGTGGAGATGGTTTGGGATGAGATGGAGCGCAGAGTGAAGGCAAAAAGGCCAACAGGTGCTCAGCATCTCTGGGCACTCCAAGACTGTTGGAAAACCATTTCAGGCGACGACCTCATGGAGAGAACGCCAAGAGTGAGCAAAGCAGTAATCAAAGCAAAGGCTGGCTTTGAGAGTTATTTCACACTTGTTGATTACTGCATAATTACATATGTGTTCATTCATGATGCCTTCAGTGAGAATCTACGATGTAAACAGTGTGAAACTAAAGAAAAACATTAAATGAGAAGGTGTGTCCAAACTTCTGACTGGTAGTCTATTTCACAGTATGCTTTAGGTGTTTGGTAAAACTTGCTGCTTGTGTTTTGTGCTGTAGGTCGGGGAAGGAATGCCTGGCTCAGCCCTCTGGGTTGTGCCATGTTCACTCTGAATGTCCAGATTGAGCTGAACTCCAAGCTCGGACAGAGGATTCCCTTCCTGCAGCACCTGGTTGCTCTTGCTGTAGTGGAGGCTGTTTGCTCACTTCCTGGATATCAGGTATCCCAATATCTCCATAATAACATTAGGACATCCAACTGTTTAGCAGTCCATGTTCTTATTACAGCATTACTACCAGTTAATGTCACTGTATTAAAAGCATTTTATTCGAAGCACTGCAGCGTTACGGCCTTTTTCCTGCTTAGATGTTCTTCTATTGTTCTAAAAGATGATTGTGCCCTTACTGTAAGTTTTATTTTATTCATTCTTTTAGGTTTTTCCTCATATGCCCTGTGTCTGTTCCCCCATCATTAGCCTAGTATTTACCCAAAAGTTGATTCTGTTCATCAGGACGTTTTCAGTGGGAGAAACATTTCATCATCATCAGGTGACGTCTTCAGTCTCAGCTGACTGCAGGTTTCCAATCTTATAAACAGGACATTTGCATAATGACTGAAACCAGCCCACTGAATGAACTGTGATTGATCATTAATATGCAAATTATCATGGACATTGATCAACAACCACTGATCAAAGCCCATGAGTCCCATTCACAGAGAGTTGGTGAATGGCTGCAATCACAGCATGTAAGATGGTGACAGATGTACCCTTAGGCCCCCTCTTCCATTCAGAGATGGTCTTTCCCTTTTCACATAAATGGCCTCCTTGACTCCGCCCTCAAACCAGCGTTCCTCCCTGTCCAGGATGTTACATCCTCATCATTGAAAGAGTGTCCACTGGCCTGTAGGTGTAAACAGACTGCAGAGTCCTGATGAGGTGGCTCTTCTGTGTTGTGGCATCCTCTTAGCCAAAGGTTGTTTGGTTTCCCCGATGTATAAATCCTGGCAATCCTCCTGCACTTAACAGCGTACACTATGTTACTCTGTTTGTGTCGGTGTTTGGAAGAAATGCGTCTCAGCTGTTCCGATACTCCTGACATGTACGGGATCACTACGGGTTTTCACTTACGCAGCAGTTGTAGCGTCCTGATGACACCCAGTTTGTGCTCCAGTGGATGTGGAGTCAAACCTTAAATACTGATCCGTATGCGTAGGTTGATCAAGGAACTGACCTCCCAGCCCATCGTTCCTTCAGTGGTGCTAGTTTCAGTCCTTGTGCAAATGTCCTGTTTATAAGGTTGGAAACCTGCAGTCAGCTGAGACTGAAGACGTCACCTGATGACGAAACATTTCTCCCACTGAAAACATCCAGATGGACAGAATCAACCTTTTGGGAGAGCATGCATGAAGACAGCCTAGTATTTACCTATCCAAGCATGGTCATTAACATGCAATTACTTGGTACCATAACCTTGTTAATCACATGGAAATGTTATTAGACTATTTTCACACATTTTGAAGCATAATAAAGATCATTGTGTTGGTATTAAAGTACATGTAAGATAGATGACGTTTAACCTCCTGTAGGACATAGATCTGAGGGTGAAGTGGCCCAATGACATCTACTACGGTAACCTGATGAAGCTCGGAGGAGTGCTGGTGACTTCCACAGTACTGGGATCAACTTTTCATCTGCTCATAGGTGACAATCTGCACGGTTCAACGGACACATTTCACTCATGTCAACATGAAGCCGTTCCTCACATGGCTAAACTAACATACTCATTTTAAACTTGTTAACATAAGAGAGTACCTTAATGTAGCAGTATACAAAGTTTTATATGAGAATGGGCGTCTGATTGGTTAAAACCGATGAGGAGAAATCCTAGTTTACATTTATTCTGCCTTCGTTGGCGCCCCGAGGTGGTCCCAGCCTCTCAGCAATCCTGAAGAGCAGCACCTAAAAGGGAAGGCCCCTACTCTGCTACACGGGTACTAGATGTTTTTCCCTGTTCTCTCACCTTTCACCTAATCACTTCTCACATCTTAGTTAGCATGAAGGCCACCCTGGCTGAGATACTGGATATTGTTTTTGTCTCACGCCGTCCCGATGACCCACCTTATCATAGGACTTTGTGTCCCTTCACCTTGAAGCTTCTTCACTGTCGCCATTTCTAACTAAACACTGTCTAGACATCTAAATTCTTAAGCTGTTCACTATAACACTAAATAGTCCCTCCTCTTACACCTGTTAAGGTGTAAACCTTTATCTCACACGTTGTCTTCCCCTTTCCATTTTACAGGGCATCTGTGGTGCCCTGGAGCTTCAAACCTTCAACACTACACTTGCTTTTGCCCTCAGAGGCCTTTACTCCCTCCTGTTACACCTACTCTTCCTCGTAACCCTTTGACTCCTCCTCCACTCGGAACAATGGCAACTGTTATGATGTAGAGTTCTTCTCCTTAGACAAAACAGCTACGATCAACCTATCCGATAGCCGTCTAGCACATGGAATACAACAACAATCACAGGAAAGTGGAATAGCTAGAAAGCACGCTATTTATACTAACAAGGACATGCAGGGGTTTACGCGTTTCTGTCGGCTGTCTGTCGCCGGTTTCTGCCAGATTAGTCCTCACCTCGGCCAAAGTTCGCTAGGGTGGTTGTGCAGGTACACAGTGTGTCAGGTGGTACCAGTTAGCTCCAGCTTTACCTTTACCTGGACTGCATGGGTTATACATTGAATCACCTCATAGGGTCCAGTCCTGGGTTCAAGCCACTTTCTCTTGTGAACTTTCACCCATGCCCACTCACCAACCTTTACTGCTCATTTGGAGTTGCCTCGGGCTCAGCCAGCTGCACCTGCTTAGACAAAACTCTGGTCAGTTTAGTCAACGCTGTCGTATGTTCATCACGACTCACCTGCCAGACATCCAGAGAGGGCATATGACCTCCCTCTCATGGTGGGCCAGGGCAGGGAGGTTCTCATTGACATGAGAGCAATGGGGAGAGAGTCCACCCACATCAGTCTAGTTCCATAAGAGAAATCAAGAATCTTTCTCTTCAGAGTCTTATTTGCCCCTTCCACCAGCCTTTGTGAGGCAGGATAGCAAACGGCCCTGAAACTGTGTTATACCTCGAGCCTTTTCTACCCCTGCCAGTTCTTTATTTGAGAAATACGAGGCATCATCGGAGCATTTGCTCCTCGGGACCCCAGACCAGGGTATTAACTTGTTTTTCAGCCACTTCACTACAGTCTGCGCTGATTCATTTTTGCATGATACTGCTTCCACCCAGCTTGTGAATTTTTCCACCATCACCAGAAAGTACCTGACCCACTCCCACATCAGTGAAGTCAATTGTGATATCTTGAAGTGGAGCCTCTGAGACTGGAAACCTTACCACTGGGCATTTGTAGGGCGCCCTTGGGTTGTGCTCATTGCATGTGTGACAGCCCGTGACCTAGTTCATCGGTCCCCAACCTTTTTTGCGCCATGGACCGGTTTATGCCCGACAATATTTTCACAGACCGGCCTTTAAGGTGTCGCGGATAAATACAACAAAATAAAACTAGTACCGGTACCAAAAAAAAGAAGATTTATTCATAGATCTAGAATGGCATCTGATTGGGGAACCTTGGCCTTGGCGCTCCTTCATACTGTCTCTGGTTGGACACTCCTGCTCCTCTGCCTGTGAATGGGTTTGGAAAAGAGGGATAAGGCTCCTGAGGCCCTGTTGTGCCTGATTTGGCATTGGAGAGGACCTTCACACACTACAGACTGCCTGGATTGCATTATTGGAGTTATGTTGTGCACCTGTATGCCTTTCCTACAGGGTGGCAGCCCATTTTAAGCACTCCAGCATCCCTTTGTGTTATTTCCTTTTTTATGTCTCCGATAGTCTGTCAGTTGGGCATTCCTTCCTTAGAACTCCCACAGGTGATCCCATTACAGGTTGAATAGTATAGCGTATCCTTCTCATGACCCGATGCTGGCTTCCTTTAGTAGTTAATGTGTGGTGTCTCTCCCTTCCAACTTACTCAGCAGGGCCCTCAGGTCTCCACCTCCGTAGGTGTCTCCCATCGTCTCTCCCTCTAGGGTGGTCTGAGGCTCCTCCTCCCACTGGGGGAAATTTGGAAGGTAGGCCTCAATGTCTCTTTGGGGAACATACAGCAGGCCTCTTCCATCTACTACTCGTAGTGGCAGTTGGGTTATTGGTATTGATTCCCCGCCTTGACCTCTCGGTCACATCCTACGAGTCTGGGGTGGAGATCTCTCAAATGTGAGCTGGGACCCCTCTGCACCACTCATTGGTGGAGGAGTGAATACCCCTGTGAAGTCTCCCACTAGTGTACCCTGAATCTGGGTTGTTGGTTGTTTCCTTCAAGTCGTGTGGATCCTCCTCCAATTTTCCACTTGTCCTGGATCTCGTCCTCCAATCTGAGTCCTCCTGTAGGGCTGACCCTTAATATGCAGCCTGTCGATGGCATGGAGGGCGTGCTGGCACTGGTTTGTGCTTCGTGGATAATCTTTTTGGTGTGCAGTCCGAGGGGGCTTGTGAACTCCCGGTGCTAAGTGATCCTTCTTGTTTCAAGGTAAGCTCAGCAATGGCCTGCTTCAGTTCATTCACCTGCCAAGTGGATTGAATTACCACCTTTACCCCTGTGTCTGCCATTTCTGTCACTTCCCTGTGAAGTGTAGCATTTGCGCTCCTTTTTCTTCAGAGTTCCCTTCTCCACCTTTCTGTTGCTTTTTCTTTCATTTCTTCGCTTACTTCCCTGCTCTGTGTGTGTGTGTGTGTGTGTGTGTGTGTGTCTGTATGTCTGTCTGTCTGTCTCTCTCTCTCTCTCTCTCTCTCTCTCTCTCTCTCTCTCTCTCTTATGGTCTTTGCCGATCATTTTCAAACTGGTTTGGCTGGAAATAACCATTCCTGTTTATGTGGTTTCTTTGGTCCTCACAGCTTGGTTGATTTATTTGTTCGACACTGCAAGGAGTTTACACTAGCTACCCAGTACACACTGTGCACATCCTTGTTTTGTTTTTTTGCAGAGGATGGGGCATCCCCGGTTGTCACAGCTGACACAATGCAAAGTCAGTTAAAGAATAAAATGTTACAATCCTAGCAGAACGGACAGTAAGGTTTTATCAGGGAAAACATTGGTATGCTGGCCCTTTGCTACTATTGTACCAAAACACCACTATTCTAGCTTCTTGGAGTTCATCTTTTATAAACAATGCCTGAATGACCCCCTCATTTCTGCACCAAAGTCACTGCAGATCAGTGGTGTTCGATATAGCTCTGTTGTATTCTCATCTCTGCTTTATGGAATTTGTTTTTGCAAAGAAATTATAATCTGTTGAATAAAACGGCATGAAAATAACGTACACGAGGCATTGGTGACCATAGAAAACAAGCAGCAGAATTTATACCTACATTTCTGCTGTATATTCACATATTCACATATCACACATTCTATCCAGTTAAACATTTTTGCGTCCTCACCTTGGGCCTGAAATTGCTTACAGTGTGTTCACTCATTGGTGCATGTTAAATGTTAAAGTTCACGATAGTACGATTGGACTGAAATTGTTTGGCTTGTTTGGAGGAAAGCCTCTTTTCTCAAAAATGAACTTGGTAGCATGGCTTTGGTTTGCATCTGAATAAACCAGAAGATTTCTGGAACAATGTCCTTTTATAGTAACACGAATTCTGTTAGCACAGCGTGGGGAGGTGATGGTTTGGGCTTTTGCTGCAGTCCACCATGAGATATCATATTTAACTGTAAAACAGCAAAGTATTCTGTAGTCAGATGTGAGGCCATCTGTCTGACAGCTAAAGTTTGCCAAAATCGGATTGTCTAGCATAACAACGATCCCTCAAGTACAGCAGCAACTCTATAACATAGTGGCTAAAGAGGAAAAAAATCAAGGTGCAATAATGACTCAGAGTAAAAGTCAAAATCACGATCCTGATCAAAACGCTGTGGAGGAACCTCGAGAGCTGTGCATGAATGAATGTGCACAAACCCAGGTTATCTCAGAATATTGTAATTATCTCTTAAACGTGTTCTTCCCTACAGGCTGTGGGGTTAATGTGACAAACAGCAACCCAACAGTGTGCATCAATGACCTGATCCAGTCGTACAACTTACAGCACAACTGCAGCCTGCAGCCGCTCAGCTGTGCCCAGCTCATCGCGAGAACTGTCAACTGCCTGGAGGCCCTTATTGACAACTTCCAGCAAGGAGGCCCAGAGTCTGTCCTGCCCACGTACTACAAGAGATGGCTCCACAGGTGTGTAACGTAGACAACTCTTGATGCTTTGAACTAAGATTTCACTTTTACTTAGAATCACACACTTTCTTTTAGCAACATGGGAACAAGGATTTAATGCTACAGTCAAATCTAATTTATATTCCATTGTGCATTCAGAAGTACATAACATGAACAAAACTGTGTAAAAGAAAAATGGCACATAAAATCCTGAAACAGATGATGTTTTGTTTTTCATGTAAGAGTAAAGTGGCTCTGGAGTTGGGTTTTAACCACTGTTCAACTTAATTAAGTTTACTAGACCCCACATTCACATTTAAACTGTAAAAACTGCTCTCTTTGTTCTGACCTCAGTGGAACTTGGGTGCGTCTCTGGAGTGAGGACGGCCCAGAGGTTCAGGTGATGGGTCTGGACCACAACGGTTTCCTCCAGGTGCACAGCAAGGAGCAGGGTGTAGTCTCAGTGGAGCCGGATGGAAACTCGTTTGATATGCTGAAGAATCTGGTGGTCATCAAAACACATTAGGACCAAATTCATAAAGCACAGACTCATTGTGTGTGTGTGTGTGTGTGTGTGTGTACTGGACCATGTTAACCAGATGTTTTTATGTTGGTCAGGTTACGTGTTCAGAAACATACAATAGTGACAAAGACAGAAAAAACATGCAGAGATCTCTGCAATGGTAATGACTGGTGTGCTGGTCTGGGACTACTAAATGATGTTAATGTCTTACAATGTATATTCATTTTGTCTTTCAAAATAAATCTTGTACCCGTCACTAGAATGATTCCATGAAAACAGTGAACAGTGCGATTTGGACTGTTGCTATTTTCAGCAAAATAAAGATTTCCACACACGTTTTTTTGTCATTTCCCTGGTTAGACCCTTTTTTCTGTAATCATGATTTTCAGGGGAAGCTTCAAATGTTCCGACATATGGAGGACCCTGGAGTGTCCTGAAAGGCCTGAGGATAAAGATGTGTTGAAAAGTCTAGCAAGTCACTGACAAAGCTTTTCTTTGGATGTTAGCTGCTTTTTGTTCATTTTTTTTGATCCCCCACTGCTTCAGTAATGAGCTTCAGGATCTGGGAAGGCCATTCCAGGACTGTCAGTGTTCCATTGTATGTTTTTCCAGGTATGCTTTAACTGCACTGTTTAGGATCATTGTCCTCTTGACAATCTCTCACACTCACTGCACCACTCTCCTGACGTCCTGCATTCATGTAAATGACTATTTGAATACAAATTGTCAAACAAACATTCGATTTGACTCAGATAACGGTCTTCTGAACTGCTTTTTCCTCCACCACGTTAAAGTTGTGATTCACGGAGGGGAATCTCAATTCTGTAAAATTTTAATCACGTCAGCAGTAATGACACCCGCTTATATCAACTGGACATCACTATTATATTTCAGTTCAATTCAGTTTATTTATATAGCGCCAAATCACAACAACAGCGCTTTATATTGTAAGGTAGACCCTACAATAATAGATACAGAGAAAAACCCAACAATCATGTGACCCCCTATGAGCAGCACTTTGGCGACAGTGGGAAGGAAAAACTCCCTTTTAACAGGAAGAAACCTCCGGCAGAACCAGGCTCAGGGAGGGGCGGGGCCATCTGCT
>NW_005188888.1:0-3345 GCF_000239375.1 Pundamilia nyererei
TGTAGAATGACCACTCGGTTGCTTTCTTGTAACGCTGCTTTATTGAACGTGTATCCAGCATGGGTTATAACAGCACAACAACGTATGTGACAGCTAAGACATTGAACAGGATATAGACAGCCCCCTGCCGCAGATCAGGTCCTAGTGGCGTAAAGCCGTAAAGCCCAGTACATGACAATGTCTATTGCAGTATAACTAAGGGAGGATTCAGGGTCACCTGATCCAGCCCTAACTATGTGATTTAGCAAAAAGCAAGCAAGCAACCGCAATTTGTTAGCCGATACTGTAATTACTGTAGTTACTTTTAATAAAATCAAGACTTGCGAAGAGTTTGACATTCAGCAATTCATGTACATCTTCTCTGTGTTTGTGATGCTAAGAGAGTCACTTGGATGTTTCTTATTTGAAAAATGATTAGTGTCCCACAGACAACCATCTCAACTAAAAACACACTGAACCTTCCAGGCCAAACCCGCCTGACTGTTTAATCAGATGTTGTCTGCATTTCATCGCTGATCCCTCATGGAGTGACACAGAGTCTTGCTCTGCATGCCACGGAGTTGGAGTTTGGCACACTGGAGGAGGAGGAGGAGCTCTTTCACCATCCACTCTTTTGAGTGAGAGCACGTCGTACACCCTTGTTGTCTTTCTCAACATAATTGCAGAAATCTTTCAACCCTTTGGGTTATTGCTGTGATTCTGGAATCTTCTTGTGATGGCCAGCATGAATCCAGTAGGACGACTTTTGACCTTAATGGCTGTCTGGGTTGTCAGCTGTACTTGGAATGGTCTCTGCCTTGACCTGGTTCTCTGAAGATCTCTGATCAGCACCCAGGCTCAGTCTGGAGTTTCCACCTTTGGAGCATTTCTGGCTTTGGCTACTGCACCTGCATTTTTTTAGTAGAAGGGAAAACTTCTACTCAGTTTCAGAACATGTCAACAATCAAAGAAATATTTTCATCTTTACATTGTGTGAGCTCAATTAAGTTTATTTATAGACTACCAAAAGCCTTCTTTGGGCATAGATGATTGTTAGTTAAACATTTTTTATAAATATATTTATGTATATATTGATGTTTTTTTTAAAGTAATAAAAGCCTGATAATACACACAACCATGTATGCACATAACAATCACAGAATAGAGGGCAAGAAAAAATGGGAACAGAATTCATGCCATACACACTTAAATAAAGGACCATACATATCACACATTTACGTGTGGATCTGTGGATGATTCAAGGCAGTGAAAAGAAAATGATTAAAAAACAAAACTTTTCTGATGTCACTCAGACAGATTTCTGAGGATCTCCTGAGGAAACAGCTCACCCACAGAGGCTGTGATCCACTAAAATATACATGAATATTTAAATGTGACTGAGTCCACTGCTTGGTCTCCACACTAAAAATCTTTAATCTTCTTATTAAATTAATGAGCTAAAAATGGATTCTGTAAACATAAGGTCCAGCTTTAGCTTCCTGAAAAAGTAGATAAGTAAATAATAAATAAATAAATGGCTGAATAAAAACAAGCTTATCTACATTTTTAACATTCAGAATCTGCCTTCAGGCAGTGAGACGTTGTTTATGAATTTTCTCGTCCATCTTTAAGAATCTTCTTCTGATGGACTTTATGGAGAAATACCAACAGTCACTTTGGTCTTGTGATACTTACAAAATAACTGTGAAATTATAACTTGAAATTCTTATTTATTTCTTGGTCAAGCAGCAACTGTGACTTTAGGGTTTAGTCTTCTTAAAATTCTAAAAAGATTCAAGAGAAATTGAAATTGAAGAAACTACTGGGGCTACTGAGGCGCCCCCGTGCTAGCAGTGTCCAAGTCTTGTTTTTTGTTTTTTTTCCTTTTCATACCGCTTGTACTTATTTCGGGGCTCAAACCATGTGATGAAATACCTGCTTAGATTATCACACCATTTTTATACTTCCTTGTTTTTATATTATGTGAGTCTAAAGTTCTCCTAATTACATCTTTATTTAGATCCACTTGTATATACTCATTCTGTTATTGTTTATTTATATTGTAACTGCTTTTGGAATAAAGGACAAATATAATTTAAGATATTTGAGCTGAAGTAGCTGTTGTAATCCCCATTTTCTGAGTGGGCTTTTAAGATGTTATTTTATACACATGTGTGTTTAGCACTATCATCTCACAGTCAGCAGGTTTTGGGGTTTGAATCTACTGAGCCTTTCACTGTGGAGTTGTAGCATGTAGCATCCAAGACTTAACCCTTCGGCTGCTAATTTTGGGTTGCTGATGTTTGCTTTAAGACAATTTTTGATATTACTCATGTTACTATTAACAATAGCAGGCCAATGTAGAAGTCAATTAAAGTTTATAGAAGAAAATAGTCAGAACCAAGACAATATTTATGAATAACAGGGGAATGGTAGACTTGCCACATTCAAAATACAGTTATGGAATAACAAACACTGGTCCAAGGGACCGAGGTTTTTCCCATTAAAATAGTAAATTATAAAAAAAAGAGCACAACCGGTAGGGGCACGTGATACGATGTGGTACTGCAAGAAAACAAGAGCAAAGTAAAGAAAGCAAACTTATTTTGCTCTGATAAATTCAAATTCAAAATGTACCATTACACTCAAGAATGAAAAAAGATTCAGATCTAATACTTTATTATTATTATTCATCTATAATTTGTATGTTGTCCGTTTGATTATTTTTTCGAAGACTAGAAACTGAAACTCTGTTCGTTATAGGCCCAGAACCCCCCCCCCACACACACACTTAATATTAGTATTATCATTATAATACATTGATTCATTTTGTTTTATTTGATCCCCTGGGGGGATGAACCGTATTACAGTTTGCCTGAGGAA
Source organism: Pundamilia nyererei (assembly GCF_000239375.1). Classification (NCBI taxonomy): domain Eukaryota; kingdom Metazoa; phylum Chordata; class Actinopteri; order Cichliformes; family Cichlidae; genus Pundamilia; species Pundamilia nyererei. Next base: position 2,863 of record NW_005188888.1, read on the forward strand.
ACTCAATCGTGCTCTCACACAGTTTATTGCAACAATCAATTTCCTCTTAACAGCTAGTATCAGTTTGTATGGGTCAGCTAGGCACTGCTACAGTTGTCACTGTGAGGTTTCCACACCCAGACAATTTGTTGACACGGTGAGGTTCCTGCTGTTCCTTTCGCTGAGACACTGTTAATAACACTTTAAATCCTGACACAACATCATATTCCAGGCTTCACTTGATATAAGACATGATCTCTCTCAAACACACACGTTAGAAATTGCATGGGTTGTCACCCATGATCTCTACATTAAAATATTTACAGACTCTAATTTCACCAATGATACTTGCAAAAGTCATCACTTACCCGTTTCCACTCACAATATAATAAACCTTGTTAAATTTGAGACCTTAGAACTGAAGAAGCTTCTCGGATGAGAGGTGAAATGTCTTCAAGCAACTTAAAGAAGTCCAGACGCTTTTCTTTGCAAGCTCCTTTGACT
>NW_005188888.1:4925-6276 GCF_000239375.1 Pundamilia nyererei
CACACACACACACACACACACACACACACACACACACACACACACACACGTGTTTTTTCCATGAAGACATGACATTTATATGTTCCAGTGTCATTAATCGTCAAATTGGTCAGAATAAAAGACACATTTTGATCCTTTATCTGTAACACCCGGTTCTCAAAAGATGAATGCCGTTTGGTTGCATGAAATTTTCCGTCCAAGTTTAATTGATTTTTGGTATCGACTTGTACTTCCTTATACAAACGAACATTATTATCCAGATCACCTCTGGTGAAGATTACATGCAAGTTATTTGGAGCTTGACATGATAGACTGACATTCCCTCCGCTTTGATTTTCTGGTCTGAAAAATAAAATAAAACAAAGAGATAAACAAAGAGATAATAAAGAGATCACTGTTCACTTCTACAGCAGAGATGATCTTGATGAGCCATAAATGAATCAAGTAGGGGAGGTATAATATTGGGTTCTGATATTTAGATATGGATGCTAGTTATAATGGTCAACATGCCCATAACGTCATAAAAAAAAAAAAAAAAAAGATATATTCTGGCGTCAGGAAAGATCTTTACTCTAAATTTTAGTCAGGATTTGTTTGAAGCTCAACATGTTCTGTCCAGATTCAGCTGTGATGTTTTGTAGTCTGAAATAATGTACCCAAAGTAGACAGGTTAAGAGATCAAAGCGCAACTTTTTAGATACATATGAAGTCCTCTTTGTTATCAGACAGAGACTTAACTCACAAATAATTCATTTGAAAACAGTGCAAGCATTCAGTAATAGCAAAATGGCAATTTTCCCACTCCTCCTCAGAAAGAAAAAGAACAGAAGCAGGAAACATACAAGTCAATTGTGTTGCTGCTCAGTAAACATGTAGGCAAGTGTTCTTGTTTTTCGTGGTTTACTCTTGATGTGACCACTTTTAAGCAGTTCTTAAATCACATCCCATTAGCTGCATGTCCTTTTCCTCTCCCTGCAGCCTTTGACACTATAGTTAGTCTCTAGTTAATATTTGGACCAAGATGACACTTTGAGGCTAAACGAATTAGCTGCTATCGGAGTTGTTGCTTCAGCACTTTTACTGGAAGTTCACAGCAAAGAAACCAACACTGTCAGGGTCCTGGGACTGGGCGACCCAGGATCCCTGGGCAGTCATGGACCTGTATATTATTATTATGTATTTTTGGTGTCGTTTCCCCTTCTCTGTGCGTGTACATATGTGTGTTTCTCTGTGCTGTGTTAGTCTGTGTCCCACTCATATGTTTAGGCGAGGTATGGGTGTGTATGTCTGCGGGTGTGCCTGGAGGATGGAGCTCGGCCACCTGCAGGCCTGAGGGGTGTGGCCCTGCGGA
>NW_005188888.1:6597-8247 GCF_000239375.1 Pundamilia nyererei
AACAGCGGGGAGCACGAGCACAGATATCGGAGGGAAGCACGCACACGGGGTTCGAGGGAGCAACGGGGAGTTATTGTATTTACAGCCTTTTCACTGTAAATAAAGAGCACTGTTTGCATCGCAGAGTCTGCGTTTTGGGTCCTCCTTTCCCCACGGTCTGCCAGCCAGACCGTGACACACACACACACACACACGAAACATTTTCTTTCTGTTGAGACTCCCAAGTCACAACCTCACAAGCTCAGTGATGGAACTAGACCACAAATTTAAAAAAAAATAAATGTCCATCTGTGCTAGACTGTCTGCTAAAAGCAAAGGGCCATAGAAGTTATAGAACCAGAATCATCTTTACTAGGCCAAGTTTTGACCACAAACTCTAGTTCACTTTTCTTTCTCCATGCAAAAATAAACAATTTTAAATAGGCAATATAAGTAGTCACACAAGGAGGACATAAATAAAAGAAGGGAGACAAATACAAGTTAAAGTCTTGAAAACTATGCGAACTATAATAACATACAACTGGGCATGAGTGATAACTATAAACAGTTTGAACACAGCAGTTTATCAGGTTTGCACTAAAAGTCAGCTGATTTTTTTGGTTTGTTTTTTTTCAAAAAGTTCAGTCAAAGCAAAGAAACTGACAAAATGTAGTTTCAACTTACCTTCGGAAGCCGCGCTATAGACGAACCGTCCGTCATAATTATAAAGTAACATTATGACCAAAATAGTCGTGATCATATCTAATGCGAATTACGAGCGACTGCGTAGGCTATTTATGCTCGACTGCGGATTGATACGAAAACATCCGATAGACGTGTTTCACTTTATTGATAAGCATTTAAGAATATCGGTGTGTAACCTCACGTATTAGAAGTAAATCTTCATTAACAAGAAAAAAAGAAGAACGAAGTAAAACAGACAAAAGGATATATTCGAAGCAATATTTGATATGGGAACTATTTGTTCCTCCGCTGAGGTGCGTGTCCTCAATCCACACAGCCTAGCTTTCGTTGGAAATATTAAAAAGTGATCTTTTTTTTTTAAATAAAGAAAGAAAACACACAATACTTATTTATGATAATATCTACAGAGAGAGCCAAGCACGTGAACAATATATGTAGATAAAAAAATAAAATAATAAAATGTCAAAATTACTGGCTTGTAGCCTATTGACTTCGGGACCCAAATCATGTGATGAAATACATGTTTACTTTTATTATAGTCTCATTTTATACTTTCTTCTTTGCATTTCTTTAGAAATCTATGAGGTTTCTGTAGCCGTCGCATTGAAATGTAATTATTATGTGATTGTAATGCTCAAAAGTTGGTGTTTAATCTGGATTCATGTTGTGTTGTCGCCACCTACTGGTGGACCTGAGTGTGGCGCTTTGTGGTGCGCATGCTTTGGGGTGATGCTCAATTAAGCGCACATGTCACCAGAGACTGAGGGCTCAAGCCAGAAGGAGAAGGCTGGCTTGTGTAAAGGGTGGAAATATGGACGATGTGGACTACAATTGCTCGTGAATGTTCAGTAGAAAGGCTGAACATTCAAAATTCAAATTCAAATAAAACAAATAAAACATACACACAAACGTACACACACACACACACACACACACACACACACACACACACACACACACAAAACG
>NW_005188888.1:8468-10811 GCF_000239375.1 Pundamilia nyererei
AATACTGTGCTGAAAATGAGATTTTAACTTCAACGTGGTCATGATATACATTGTTCACTACTGGGCTCTATATCACTGGTAATTACACAGTCACTTGCTGCAAACAAGATTGCTTGGAGCTTGACATGGCAGAATAATATCCTGTGAAGACTAAAAGGTGATATTTTTGGTATGTGAGAGACCACAATACAAAGTAAAGAGGTTAAAAGGGTCAAAGGGCAACTTCTTAGCTGCATAAAAAGACCTCTTAGCTCTGCTATACAAGAGGTAGAGTAGACACTGACAGTGAAATCTGGCACATGATGATTTTATTCGAGATCAGGCTCTCAGAATGATATTTTTAAAACAGTTAAAAAAAATCAGTAACTCAGTCCAGTAAAACTCTGTAAACATGGAGACAACTGCTCTTTTTTTTCTTGGCTTGAACCTCCGTCACAGTAAAAAAATAAAAAAAACTTCAGTAAAATTGGAAAGATCTTTCATGTTGAAGAAAAACCTCAAGACAAGTTGGAAACATTTTCCCCTCAATCACTTTAAACAAATTCCAACAAAATTACCATCAAACTGAGCTGCATACAGTTTCAACTCATGTTAATCCAAATATCACTACAGCCTGGCAAATGTACAGCCCGGGGTAGGTATGTGGAGCAAATCATTGGACTGACACACCACTTGGAGGCAGAATGAATTAGCTGTTATCTGAGCTGCTTCAGCTCTTACTTACAAAACGAGCTGTCCTCTGAAATAGACCCTCTGTTCAAAGCAAAGGACCATATAGCAAAAATAGAATCAGAATTATCTTAGCAGGCCAAGTTTGTAGACACAAACAAGGAACCTGTCCTCTAGTCAATTTTGTCCTCTGCATATTAAAAGTAAATGTAAATTTTACAGAAAATACTCAAGTGTACATCTTTTTTTTACACAAGAAGAACATAAAAAGCAAGCTGAATACAAGTTACAGAAGTCTTAAACTATGCAAAGTTGAATAAACTATAATTGGTAAAATAAAAACAAAACCTGAACATAGTGGAACCTGAATGATTTTTAATAGCGGTAAACAGTCTGGTCATGAGCCGAAGAAGAGATAGCACACCACATAGTGTCACAAAAAAGTCTCCGGTTCTTTCTTTAGTTGTTAACAACGGTGTTTAGTTTTTCAATGTGTGTTTTTGTTGTTGTTGTTGTTTTTTGTAACAACTATTTTTCCCCTAACCCTTTAGAAGGTAAAATAAAGGGGCCCCATCTTAACGAGAGACAATATGTCTAAAAAAGTTAGTCACAATCATGATTTGACAGCTGGGTACGAGCATGGTGAAACATATCGATCGGATGTTTCTGTATCAATACACCTTAGAGCCTAGAACCTGTCATGTTTCAGTGAAATCCCGATTTATTTATTAATTTTCTCGTCCTTTACCTTCTTTGTAAATCTTCCTCTGATTGACTTTATAGAGAAATACCAACAGTCACTTTGGTCCTGTGATACTTCATTAACTATAAGTTGAAATTCTTGAAGACACGACATTCATATGTTCTAGTGTGATTAATCATCACATTCTTCAGAATCAAAGACACGTCTCCATCCTTCACCTGTCTTTTTTTTTTTTTTAGATCAGTTCGGTTCTTAAAACATGGATGCTGCCCTTGTCTCTGAGGTTACTCTCTGCGGTTCAAATAGACATATTCTATGTATCCTGCTTTTTACACTATCACAGCTGAGATATGCTGATAGGTTGTGTTGGCTGATGAAATCCAAATCACGTGACGTCACCTTCAGGTGCTTCTGAGAAACAAACTTACTAATAAGCTGTTGAACTGCCGGTCAAACAGATATTTCTACTGTATCAGAGATGATGAATGTTTCCGTGTTCCTCTTTATATTTTCCATCAGTACACACACGTCATGACATTGCTCAGTCAATCAGCTGCACAATATACACAATATAGAGTTTAAATGTAAATTAAAAATATAAAAATGTAAAAAGCATTGGTCAACAGAAAGCTTGTTTGAACAGTAAAGTTTTTAACTGCTTTTTAAAAGATTCCACAGAGTCAACCAAACGTAGTTGTAGAGGTAGACTTTTCCACAGCATTGGTGCCACAGACCCCTTTCGTCTTCAGACGTGTTCTGGGAGAAACAAACAAACTCTTAGTCTGTGAGCGGAGATGGTGAGCAGTAGTGTATTTTGTGAGAAGCTTGGATAAATAATCTGGGGCTTGGCCATTTACTGGGGCTTGGCCAACTGTACGTTAAAACAATAATTTTAAAACGAATTCTAAAATCTATTGGGAGCCAATGTAAAGAACATAAAATAGGAGTGATGTGAGCTCGCTTGCTAGAGC
>NW_005188889.1:0-10769 GCF_000239375.1 Pundamilia nyererei
GAAAGGAAATTAAGTGAGGAGCCGGCTCTCGCTCAATGGGAGTCGACTCTTCTGATTCACTACAAAGCTCTCTCTAAGCACGGCTCTTACGGTGTGTTCACACCGAACGCAATAGACGCGACCAGAGAGTCAGGTTTACATGTAAAGTCAATGAAAAAGTGCGATGACGCACGATTGCAGGTCCCACGAAAATTCAGAAGCGTTTGACGTGACGCGAGAACGCGTCAAACGCGTGTCAAAGTAGCACATCGGGCGCGTTTGGCGCACGTATTTTTATCCGCGCATCAAATGGGAAGAGTCGACTCCCATTGAGCGTCAGTTTTTTTTGTTGCATTTTGTGCATACGCGCGTATCGCGTCTACCGCTCGAGTTGGAAAAATCTGAACTCCAGCGTCATTTCGCGCCGCGACAACCAATCAGGAGCCTGGTGACGTGGCTCTGACCTAGGTCAAAGGGGCAGGTCCAGCCAAAGCCCTTCGTACTTCATTCAATATGGAGGAAAGGCTAATCAAGCCGTAGCAAACCACCCAGAGCTGTACGACACCAGCTTCTTTCTGTACTGAGACAGGAATAAAAAGGACCAAGCTTGGAGGAACATAAGAGATCGGGCAACCTGGTAAGTTCATTCATTTCTCTTTTGAAATTTTTGACTGACCCGGGGAAGCCGCACAAAAGCTAGCAATCCCGCCCACTGCCCCGCTATTTTCCCACTTTGAGAATCAATTTGTGAGAACTGTGACTACTGTTCATGTGTGTGGGGAAAAAAGTGTATAAAGTGCGTGGCGAGGGGCTAGTTATTCTGAGAACCCCTGCAATAAATGAGGGACCACTGTATATACTTTTTCTATGACTATTGTCTTCAACCTGTTAACATTTAATATTGTCTTGATAGAACCAACTGATTCTGCAGCAGAGCATCCCCTGTTGCATCTCCTGGCTCCCCAGTCCCTGGTCCCTGAGCTCCTGCTGCTGCAACCACAGGTATGTAATTGTAGCAACAGCTGTCAGCAAGAACTGATAGCTTTTTACTCTGAATCAAATCAAATCACTTTTATTGTCACATCACATGTGCAGGTACACTGGTACAGTACATGCGAGTGAAATTCTTGTGTGCGAGCTTCACAAGCAACAGAGGTGTGCAAAAAAATACAATAACGTAAAACAAACAAAATATAAGAATGGCTACATCTGAAACTAATAAATATATGTACAATATATAATAGTATATGCATTTCTGGATGTGTATACTAAATATTTTTCTACGTGTGTGTGTGTACACATATTTTACAAATTAAATAGAGTCAACAATAAATAAAATATATACAAATATACAGAGTTGAGACATGTGCAAAACAGTGGCATTACTGTACAGTATGGAGTGCATAATGTTGAAGTTCCAGTAGTGAAGCTGAGGTGTCTATGACGTGTTCAGCAGTCTGATGGCCTGATGGAAGAAGCTGTCTCTCAGTCTGCTGGTTCGGGACCGGATGCTGCAGAACCTCCTTCCTGATGGAAGCAGTCTGAACAGTTTATGGCTGGGGTGAGTGGAGTCCTTGATGATCCTCCCCGCTTTCCTCATGCACCGCTTCCTGTAGATGTCTTGGAGGGAGGGAAGCTCACCTCCAATTATCCGTTCAGAGCACCGCACTACTCTCTGGAGAGCTTTGCAGTTGTAAGCGGTGCTGTTGCCATACCAGGTGGTGATGCATCCAGTGAGGATGCTCTCAATGGCACAGTGATAGAAGGGCCTGAGGATGTGGGGGCTCATGCCGAATCTTTTCAGTCTCCTGAGAAAGAAGAGGCGCTGCTGCGCCTTCTTCACTGTTTTGTTTGTGTGTACTGACCACGTAAGATCCTCAGCCAGATGTACTCCGAGGAACCGGAAGCTGCTCACTCTCTCCACAGCAGCGCCGTTGATGGTGATGGGGGTGTGTACTTCTCTGCACCTCCGGAAGTCCACTATCAACTCCTTTGTCTTTGCGACGTTGAGGGTGAGATGGTTGTCTTGACACCAGTGGGTCAGGGCGCTGACCTCCTCCCTGTAAGCCGTCTCATCACCGTTGGTGATAAGACCCACCACTGTAGTGTCGTCCGCAAACTTCACAATGATGTTGGAGTTGTTAGTGGCCGTGCAGTCGTAGGTGTAGAGTGAGTACAGGAGAGGGCTCAGTACACACCCCTGTGGAGCACCAGTGTTCAGTGTGATGGGGGATGAGGTGATGCTGCCCAGTCTGACCACTTGGCGTCTGTCAGACAGGAAGCTAAGGATCCAGCTGCAGAGGGAGCTGCTCAGTCCTAGATCCTGCAGTTTCCTGTCCAGCTTCGAGGGAACGATGGTATTGAATGCTGAGCTGTAATCTACAAACAGCATTCTCACATACGTGTCTCTCTTCTCCAGGTGTGACAGGGCACTAGTGGCTATGGCATCATCAGTGGACCTGTTGTGGTGGTATGCGAATTGTAGAGAGTCCAGTGAGTCGGGTAGTGAAGAGCAAACAAAGTCCCTGACCAGCTTCTCGAAGCATTTGCTCACGATGGATTGTTGGATTCCCTTGTGATCACCTTTACTAAATATCTACAACCAATCTGTTTATATCCTGTTTTTTTTTTTCAATGTTGAAAATGAAAATCTAGTAGCAGCCTTCTCATTTCTTTGTGTTGTTTTGTGTTGTATTTTACAGGCCCACAGAGAAGGACAGCTCCGAGGCGAACGAGGGACAGGTCCCAGGACGGTCCATCAGCAGTGGAGCTGGCCATCCTGGAGTCCCTGAAGAGGCCATGCCAGTCTCCAACGGAACATTTCCTCCTCAGCCTTGTTCCTGCTCTTGAGAGCAATGCCGACTCACACGAGACAATTTGTAAAATTTCAAATTTATAAATTAGTTTTTGAAAACAGCACAGCTGTGTTAAATTTGGAAACATTGGACCCCAGCAATCAGTAGTTTTCTGATGAGGCAGCAGGCTCTTGTCGCGTAATCAGTTTTACCCCGGTTCTTTTTATTCCTCGAGCATCCAGAGATGGCACCGGACTCAGTAGTCATTTTCACAAAACTTTATTCATCTTTATTCATCTTCATTTAAGCATGCACTTCTAGAAGGGAAGACGAGGCCGGCGCACATGAATGCCTACATGTGCGCGTTCCCTTGTGTCTATGTGAGTGCTCGTGTGTGACTGTGTGCGCATACCTGTGTGCATAGGTGAGTGCACATAAGTGAGTGTGTGTGTAGATGTGTGTGCGTGACAGTTAAAACACTGTGGGTGTAGGTAACTCCCTAGAGGTCATAAAACCATGTTGAGACCCCCACCCATACATCCTCTGGGGAATTTCCACTCAGCATTAACTCTTCTCTGTTTTACCTTCACAGTTCAAGTGGGGGAGGGGTCTTCCTACAATAGTTCTACATTATATTTTAACACATTTCTAAACTCTAAATCAGCTAAATATTCTACACTCTCCAGGGCAGAAACAATGTTCTTATTCTTCTCCTCCTTCCCCCTGAGGCTCTTCCACTTTAAGCTGGGTCCTTTTTATTCACGTCTCTCTGTAAATAGTTATATTTTATATATTTATGTTTAATGTTTTTCTGTTTGAGAATTTTAATATTATTTGAAATAAATTTTTGTAATGACTTATGCTTCAGTTCTACTACACAGCAAATATTGGCACACAGCTTGACACATGTAGAATTAATTTCATGTTATACTAATGAAAAAATATACTACTATATAGGAACATAGTGAAGATCAATTATTTAAGAGAATAAAGAGAGGTTAGTTTATTTTGGAGTAGACCTCCATTTATTAAGAAAATTTTTAAAAGGCAGGGTTGTGGGGAAGTCAGTGGGTCTTCAAACAGGCTATTCTTTTGGCTGCCAAGACACTGCTCCCTCTGCCGAGAAGTGGGCCATGAACTTCTTCTTGACCAGGACAGCCTCTCTGGAGGAGTTGTTGGCTGCTACACGACCCAGAACTTTTTTGAAAAATTAACCTGTGATAAGACAGCATATCAAGACAGAATTGTTATTATAATATAACTAAAGATTAACTGTGCACAATTTTATCTAGCTCTCAGTTTTAAAAAAGGGTTAGGTTTTTTTTTTTTAATTTAAGGTAATTTATTACAGTAGTTAAATTCTGAAACATCATCAAACACTTTGCTGTACAAGGAGGCCCTTATTAAATGTAAGTACACAATAATAGTTCATCTTGGCACAGGCGAATGTTCCTCTTTTGATACAGCTTTCATTTGGAAGTGACACTGTACACAACACAGATGGTCAAACTGCAGTGATACAAAATTTATAAATCATAATTATGCTCCAGACTTATTTTAAATCAATACTAGTGGAGCTTAGTTTTGTAATAGAATATAATGATGCTTGAATCAATGGTAGCCAAGTTAGACACACATCTTCTGTACAAATGCGTCATGAGATAAAATAACACCAAATCCAGCCATATAATATATTTAAAAAAAAAAAAAAAAAGGTCCACATCGTCCCAAAATAGGAGGGTGGGGTCCATCACACTTAGTCCAAAAATTCAGGGTGAGGGATGGCAGGTAGGTTGGGGGTGTTATGAGTTTCAATGGCCACTTCTAGGTCAGGGTTTCTCCTTTTGTCACCCTTGCCTCAATGTATTCAATCCTCCTCTCCAGCGCTGTCAGCTTCTCGTTGAGTGTGGCCAAACGAGATCGACATGGCATGTCAAACGAGTTAAGAAAGTCGGCGATCTTCTTGATGCTGCTCGTAATTACTTCTATGTACTCTCGATTCGCCCAGTCTTGGTGAATCTCTTTGCACTGGATCTTCCTGGCCAGCCATGTTGGACGAGTTGCAGTATCCCTCTGCTTTCACCCAGGAAGCACAATGAAGCCTCCAGCTGGACCTGTCGGAGGTACTCCTGGGGGTTTCTCGGCGGTCCGCTCAGGTCCAGGTCGCCCACGGTACCGGATCCACACTCCACGGGCAGCAGTCTCGGCATTAACTCCTCCACGTCTGACTTTATTGTAGGTCTTGCCGAGTCTTGCTTTGAAGAAAGTAGCTAAAACACATGAAGTAACAACAGGCCTTTTGTACTGTACATATGAATACTGTGACATCTGCTTTTCAAATTAAAAGCCTGTGTTTGAATTCCTGACAGGCTCGCAGCTCACCTGCCCCAGTCAAAAAATGGTGTGTGGCAGTCTTTAGTCAGTTCATTGACTGTAATGTGAATTTTTGTCTTTATCGTTTCATGAAGTTTTCCAGGGAGGCTGGCGTCCTCTGAATGGAGTGGATATTTTTCTTCACTCTGTCCTCTAAGGAGGAGTTCGCGGCACTCTCCAGCTTCATGTTGTGGATGAAGCCAGCGTGGCGGTCATGCTTGGCGTTTTGTTCCCTCTGCTTCTCCTGCTCGTCCTGCCTCTTATAGTGCTTCACATTATTCTCCCTGTCCTCCTCCCGCTGCTTGGCTTGGTCCATCATCTCATGCTTCTTTCGCTCCATCTCCTCTGCAGAGAGCTTCTTGGGCACGTGGTTCCTCTGTCTCTGGTAGCGGCCCTTCTGTGGGCTGGGAGCTCTGGGTTCCTGCTTCTTTTCACTCAGATGTGAGGAGGATGAAGAGTAGGAGCGGCTGTCCTTGTAATTCCTGTGAGGTGATCGGGATAGGCTCCTCTCACGCCGCCCTGAGTGACCGGAGGAGGTCGAGGTCTGTTGATATCTGTCTGTTGGGAGCTGTAGACCACAGCCTGGATGATGATGATGAGAATGAGATTTGGTGTCTGAGGAGTTGTCTCGTGGGTGTGACCTGTGTTTCTTCTCATCGTCTTCCTCCGAGCTCGAACTTGAACTCCTCCTCTTATGCTTCTTTTCCTTCCTTCTGTCTTTGTCTCCTTTCTTCTCCTTCTTCCTCTTCTTTTTCTTGTCTTTCTTATCAAGGTTTTGGCGAAGCATTTCTTTAATTTTCTTCATCTTTATTGGATTAGTCAGGACTTCTCTCTTCTTTGCTTCCTCACGTTTCCTGATTTCAAACAGGGGGTCTTCCCTGATCTTGGCAGCCAAATCGAGGCTGGAGGGGCGGGGTTAAATATGGACCCAGGCAGGAGGCCTGTCTCAGCTGAGGGACCGCTCTCTGGCTCCTCATACTGGTCAGTGATCTGCTTGTCAATGGTGCGCCCAAGCAGGTACTCATCCCTGGACACCTGACCGGCAGGGCCCTGGTACATCCAGTCCAACCGATCATCTTTTTTTTTTAAGACGCCGGTTTCCTCCGCATATTTTGTCATTTCCTCTCGGGCTCGTTCCTCCTTCAGCTGCTTCTGGAGCTCCTCGATCTTTTTATGTTCAGCCTTATGTTTCTGCTCAGATTTCCAGACACGCTCAATGTTTTTCATAGTCTGGGGGTGCCAGCTCTTTTTCAAGTTCAGATCGCCGTCTCCCATCTTGAAAAACGTTTCTTTTCAGTCCCAAAGAGAAATGGAAATGGCCAAAACTGACCGTTAGCGACTGAAGGTGAAACCACCAAAGTTTTTCACCAGAAAATGGAGCTGCCGACGCTTGAGTGTCGAGTCTTGCTTTTTTTTTTTTTTTTACTTTATTTAAAGTATACAAAATTACATATAAAATGTACATACATATTCAATTACATATACAAAACCGTGATCACACACCACTCACTAAAGAAAAAGTCAAACAAGGAGGAAAATCGAGCATCTGAGTCCACAAACCACTTTTAAAACTTACAATTTCAATTCGTTCCAGGGGAAAACTTTCCCAAGTTTCAGGTCCATTGTTCGTCTTCTCCGCAGATCTGTAATGATATGTTTACTCACCACATCACTACCTATCATCTTTTGTTCAAGTACTCCTTTGGCATGGGTTTTCCAAATGTGTGTGTTTATAACACACATTACTAACCAAAAGAGTCTCCTTTTGTCTTCACCCATTTTTTCTTTAAACAAACCATATTTAACTGCTTTAATATTAACATCCACATCATAGCCAATCTCTGTCATCTTCTGCCTGATCTCAGTTGTCCTATAACAATCCAATAGAAGATGTTCTACGGTCTCATCTTTATCACAGTTGGTCATGGGACATTTCATGGTGGTAACGAAACAACTCCACTGTACCACTGCTCTCACAGGGAGGCGCCCGAGCGAGATGAGCCATACCACGTCTCTCATGCTTTCGGATAATATTTTGTCTTGTATATTTTTAACTATTAATAGATTTTCATCTTGATTTGCATACTTATATTAAATTACACCTTCATTTTTGGTTTCATTAATTTTTTTATAGATATTACAGAGTTACACACCAAAGTTTATAGCTAAACCAACTAATTTGCCACGTCAGAGATCAGGGTTCAGCAACTTAATGGAATTCTTGAGAGCTTTAAGGTCGCATGAAATGCTCTGAGAACACAATGGGGTGAATAGCCGCCTTGAGACCAGGAGGCCCAGGTTCAAATCCTGCTCAAACCCACTACTGTCCTTAAAACAGGGGTTGACTAAGCGTAGATGTAAGTGACTTTGCAACATGTCCCAAATTTAGCAGCAGTGGTGCTGAACATGTTGCTAACAGCTCCACATTTTCCTCCCTCTGTACCTGGGTAGTTTCTGCAGCACCAAAGAAGTCCACCTGTCCTACTCATCATGTTGTTATGATTTCCTATTGTGTTTGACAAGGTTTGTGATCTTGCCACATGTGTCATGTACCACGTGTTGTCTGTTTCCATGAGCGTAGAAACTGCTTTAATTATCAAGCGAGTGAACCATGATGAGTGTCTACAGTCGTAGTTATGAAGCTAATAATTAGTGACATCCAATTTATTCTAAATTAGTAAGATGAGCAATGAGGTTGAACAAGGCACAAGCCTTAACCACTCAGCAGGAGAGACTGAGAGCTTTTTGCTTTAGTTTTATTTTGACTTTATATTAAGACCCTCTATTCTTGTCTTTTGAATAAAACAAACACACTGCTTAAGCACTCATGATAGTATATTTTGAAGGTGGATTTCAGTCCCTGACTATGTAAGATGACATGAATGAACATACATTTCAAAATAAATCAAGATACATAATCTACATTTCCCAATACACAAAATGTTACAGACACAGTAACAGCAAGAAGGGTGTTTGCTTAGAGAGAATTGTGTGGCTCTTAAAAGAGGCTTTGTTTTTTTGTGAAGCCGAGCGCTTTGCGTTTACTTGGTCTTGGCGGGCTTCTCAGTCTTCTTGGGCAGCAGCACAGCCTGGATGTTGGGCAGCACACCACCCTGAGCGATGGTGACTCCCCCAAGGAGCTTGTTGAGCTCCTCGTCATTGCGCACAGCCAGCTGCAAGTGACGCAGGATGATACGAGTCTTCTTGTTGTTGCGGGCTGCGTTGCCAGCCAGCTCCAGGATCTCAGCGGTCAGGTACTCGAGCACAGCTGCCAGGTAAACAGGGGCGCCGGCTCCTACACGCTCGGCATAGTTGCCTTTATGCAGCAGTCTGTGGACACGACCCACGGGGAACGGGATGAGCGGGTCTTGGCCTTAGCTCTGCCTGACGTTCATGCCTCCAAAGATGACTCATCTGGTTTCTGAAGATACTCTTTGACAAGACTGACAATTGTCGATACTTCTGCCATGGCACCTTTACCTTCATCTCCACACACTAGCTTTTTGGCAACGCAGGGGATTTCCACATATCCAAACTCTTTCAGTCTGGATACCTGCTGGGCTGTAATAGGATGCAGCCACATAGCTGTGTTCATTGCAGGGCAGAAGAGAAGAGGACGACTGGTATCCCAGGCTCTTACCACACACGTCAGCAGATTATCACAAATACCACTAGCAATCTTTCCAAGACTGTTGGCATCAAGAGGGGCAATGACAAGTAGATCTTCCCAACGCCTTAGCTCAATGTGTAGCACAGGGTCAGATCTCTGTTTCCACAGCTCCCATTCATCCTCGTCACTGTAGATTTTGACTGACACCTCAGCAGAATTATAGAAGTGCTTGGCATGCTCTGTAGTGACTACTCGTACATCCACCCCGGAGAGATCAAGAAGCTGGGAGACCAAAAGAGGCAGTTTCAAGGCTGCAACACTCCCTGTCACTCCAACAAGGACATTAAATGTCCCGGAAGTTTTCAACAAATCAGTTTTTAAACTTGACATGTGGTCGTCTTGCTGCCAGTCAGCAAAAAGAGTTGCTTTTTTTTTTCCTTCTTTAAAGTCTGTGAGCCTCCAACCGGCGCGCAACGTTTCACGTCCTGTGTAACTAAAACGATTTCCTATGTGCTCTCAGTAACATGCTGCAGGATTGTTTAAGATACAAACACTGCAGCCCGGCAGCTCCGCCTCCATCCTCTGCACATGCTCAGACCGTCTGAGCCTCTCTGATTTCTGTCAAAACATTTTGTTCTTTACTCCAAGGTTCATTTGTATTTCTTTACATTTCCAACACTTTCTCCTTCAGCGTTTATTCATCGGCCACTTTGGAAAAGCTTTTCTTGTTTTTAATAAACTAAACTAAACGTCTGGTGACGACGAGGATGAAGAACACCACCATGAAATCATCATCACCATCACATTTATTTAGTCTCTGATGGTTTTTATCTGTGTGGAAATAAAACCCATTAAAACCCTGATCAGCTGTTTCTGTAAACAAGTGTGACATCATCAATACGCATCATTTCTGATGATTTAAAGACACAGGCACACTAGAGAAACAACAACAGAAGAAGAACTCTGGTCCACGTCTCCATCACGCCGTCCTGCTCCGAACGTCAGGGTGTCGTTGGAATGATGTCATCAGACTCCTCTCTCTGCTCTTGAGTTCAGAAATGGCATTAACGCCCCGCCCCCTCCTGCTCAGTATCGTTTGTCCTCCAGCGGCGTGGCCACGGTCACCTCTTTGCTCCCAAAGTCCCAGAAGGCCGTCATGTGGAAGGCCATGTTGGAGAAAACCACCAGGTACTCAAAGGCGGCGAACAGGGAGTAGATTCCTGCTTCACAGTATTTGTTGTGGCGTCTGAAGAAGTAGGCAGCGATCACACAGCAGCTGATGTTGAACAGGAAGAGACGCAGCTTCCAGTGATATGATGTCACTTCCTCTGAGCTCACGTAGTGTCTCTTGATGACGTACCACAGCCAGCACGTAATGAGCATGTGCACCAGCGAGCTCCCTATGAACGTGATGAACCCGTACTTATGAACGCTGTAGGTTTCCGTGGACGACACGTACGTGAGCATCACCAGGCCGGTGTTCTCGGCGAGGCTGCAGAGGAGCGCCAGCCCGCTCAGCAGCAGCTCCGGAAGCCTGTTGGTGAAGCGGCTGCGGTAGAAGCTGAAGTAGGCGAAGGCCACCAGGTACCGCGGTGCCGAGTGGAGCCCGATGCAGCCGCGCCAGATGTAGCGCTCGGGCGCACTGCTGATGGCGGAGCTGATGGACGGGAGGTAGTTGGACACCTTACAGTGTGTGTACGTCGCTTCCTCATAGTGGTACCAGAGGGAGATGAAGATACAGGCGATGAAGCCGGTCACCGGCAGCAGAACCGTCCCCACGGAGAAGCTTTTGAAAGGCAGCCGGATGAGGAACCGGTCCCGGTCCAGGTCCAGGTCCAGGTTGCTGTACGGCCCCTGAAGCATCCTTCACGGCTCCCGAGGCTAGCTCCGATCAACTCAAAGCCTCGCTTATATTTCCGCAGAGCGCGGGCGGATTCGTCACGCACCAATCGCAGAGAGGCTTGCGGCAGCGCGCAAATTCAATGCACTTTTCTCCAATGAGCAGCACACAC
>NW_005188890.1:0-1279 GCF_000239375.1 Pundamilia nyererei
AAGAGCGCAGTCCTGGGAACAGCTAAGATACTGCGCAGGACCCTCAAGCTCCCAGGCCTCTGGTAGAGGACCCGAGCTTGAAGGATAAACCGCCCACAGGGGCGTGCTGGGTGTTTTTTTTTATATATATATGCTATAAATGAAAATAATTTATTTTAAGATAAGGTCAATGAAGCCAGAGTTCAGCTATTAAACATACCAGCTGAATGAACATCCTCCAAATGTGGTGATTCCATCATTTTTCCCAGGCTGTTTATGTCATCAGAGATGATTCTGTGCACCATTCATATGAAACAGACAAGTAATGATGCCTGAAAAACTAATTGAACTCAAACAGCTTTTCTTCAGCATTTTAATAGTAACACAATTGGAAGACAACAAAACAAGCAGAGTACTTTAATTTGTACTCTAAATGTTTTAAAGCGGCATTCTGGGAAATTAAGTAAATTGCTCAATTAAACAGAAGTGGATTAGGCATGTCTAAGGAACATGGGGGAAACAAACAAATTCCCTTAATTAGGGTTTTTCATCCTTCTCTGAACCAGTGAACGGCTAACTCATAATAAAGACATCCGGGGTGAATGTGTGAAATTTAACTTGTACGTCAGGTAGCTGATTTCCCAGCGGGAGCATTAAAGTTTCATCTCCTCCTATCCATGGTAGCTTGTCTTTGAAGTGTCTCCAGTATGTCACCTGAAAATTGTTACGCCATCCTCCTCCTGGTTTGACTTCTAGTGAGGTCTTGCACCTTTTCTTCCCTCTGAGCCTCACCACACTTCCTCCTTATTGACATTTTTTTTCCTGTACTTTCCTATCGTTGCTCATTTTCTCACTTCTATCATTTGTCCTTCAGCTCTGTCATTTTTTATCATTTTTTTCCCATCTATCCACCCATTAAAGCCCTTTTGGAGGAATACATCTGTCATCCAGGTATATTTTTCCCTCAGGATTTATACTATGCCTTATATCATTATTTTGATGCACCCTGTCCGACCATCCATTTTTCCATCTATTGCTCCCCTAAGGTCTGTTTGTCACTGACATAAAAGCAGAAACAACCCCAGTTACCGTGTCATCACGACAGGTGCATGTGTCTGGTAAGAGTATATGTACATACAGTAAAAGTATGTGATGTTTGTGAAATTAGCTGCATCCTGGGCAATGAATCCTTGTAGGGGAAAAGCAAAGCCCTGATCTATTTCCCCAGAGATATTTAAGAGGCAACTTAATTTTTCAGTAACACTGAATCAATTTCAAAAGCAAAATTTAAAAAAAAAAA
>NW_005188890.1:2089-3335 GCF_000239375.1 Pundamilia nyererei
TGCTTCAGCACAGCCTCTTCAGCACTTACAATGCCACTTGCTGCACATAGTGCACAGCTGTTCCCAAACCAGGATGTGATGTTCTATGTGAGGATGCTCTCCACAGCACCTGCATAGAAAGTCCTGAGGATCACTGGAGAGACCCTGAACTTCCTCAGTTGTCGTAGGTGGTACAGGCGAACATGTCTCACAGCAATTATTTGTGCACACACTGACCACATCATTTAAACATGTTAAATAGGAGCTTAAACCAATGTAACTGTATATATATATATATATCTTGAGAGAGAGAGATGTAGCTGCCAGCAAAACAAAAAGTAAAACAATGTTTGTCATATAATTAATGCTACTGAAGGTAGAGCTGCTTTGCCAAGGCTATAGAAGATGTAGATAAATTATGAATTCATGTGCACTGTATATGCAGCCAGCTCAGATTTTGTTTTTCCTCCTGCACATAAACAACCAGATGAGTGTACAGGCTGTCACCTGAGCTGACTCGGAACTGCATGCTGCTGCTTGTCAGGTTATGCTTCCGCGAGTTGGCTGCTTAGTAAGATCATCTGCAGATTGATGATTGTACGGATGGATGAGTGTGTAGCTTAAAGCCTCGTCATCTTAAGATTTACTAGCTGCGTACTGCTCAGGGCTTTGTGGTCATCAATCTGAAGATCACATGATGGAAATAAGTGATTTCAGTGCTGTGTCTCATACCTGGCATCTTTCTGGCCATGCAGGTTGGTTCATTTCTCTTTTGTACAGCAGCTGTGACATCTCAGCGAGGTCACACTTCTCTCTGGTGTTACCGATTATGTTAAATCTATCAAATGTGATTAAAGCTGTCACAGATATGGAGTAATGGTAATGCTCTTGACAGAGGAGTTTAAGCTTATTTTTCTTATGAGGGAGTGGATCGGCAGAAAATGTAGATTAGATTAGTGAATGTATGGTTGAATGGATTGATGGCTTTATGTCCAGATGAAAGTAAGTAACGCCGCTTTGTTAAACATACAGTGATGGATGAAAGCTTGCTCGGATTAGAAATTTCTTTGGAGTGTGTCAGAGAAGATTTAAGATGGTTTCCCCATGAGTACAAAAAGGAACGAGGGAATGAGAGATGATGAGGACAGGAATATTTGTGATCTTAGAGATTTATATGTCGAGTTAATAATTAACATTCTGTAGCTGAAGAAAGGCAAAAAAGCAAGTAGGAAAAATAGCCACAATAACAATATTAAGGTTGTTAATT
>NW_005188890.1:4604-6618 GCF_000239375.1 Pundamilia nyererei
GAGTGCATATATATATATATATATATAGATATATATGGAGAGAGAGAGGGAGAGATCCGCATGACAATAATACTAATCACACTGACATTGTGCAATAATAGTGCACCTGGATAGAAAAACACACAATAGTCCAGACCTGAACACTGCTGAATTAGTGTCGAATCATCCTGTTATAGAACAGAACAAAAACGACCTTTAAAAATCTTTTAAGAAGCCTGTAGAACTATTCCTGAAGACTGCTTAAAGAAATGACAAGAATGCTTGACTCAGTCTGTGCTGAAGAATAAAGGTGATCATACCAAACAGTGACTCTTAGACATAAAAGGGCATCTTTTGAGGATGAAGAATGGCAAATCATAGTGGTTTGGGCTTTGGTGAGTAGGGATTACATCTCAGCAGTGATCAGCTTCTTCTCCTTTGTGCCCATGCTGCTGCTTGGACAGCAGAGATTTTTAATGCAACAAAAAAATCCACATATCAGTTTGTCCACATATGAGTTCAATGTAATCAAAGTGAATACAAATCAGTAATGCTGAAGCATGAAATGTAAATTTGAGTCTTCAGTAAGGCAGATATTTATCATAGTCACACTGTTAACGGCATATGTAGTGAGGTTTTTAAAAAGGAGGCTGTTTGAACTCAAGCAAAATATAGAAAGTTGGTAGGAAACCAGTTAGAGTAAAGCAACATCCCAGTTGTGTTATTCTTTTAGAAAAACTTGTTCAAAGACTCAGATTCAAATGCCCCCTGTTGGCTTTTTTTTTTATTGCCAACCAAAAGATCACAGGAAACACTTTTGCATTTCTTTTTGATTCGGTTTCAAAAACAGTCTGCTGAGGTTACAGGAGTGTAGTAATATTTCTACTTATCTGAGCATTATTAACATCATAACATTTTTCAGTTTTCCACATAAAGGGTGTTGATATACTCCTGATGCATCTGTTTCTCCCAGCCATATGTAAAACAGATACATCAACTTGAAAGCTATTCATTCAATCAAACTTTTTTAACTAGAAATAAGTGTTTTAATACTGGGGACTATTTCACTTTTACTATCTTTGAATACTATTAAAAGTTTATCAGTTTGTACTACATATATGAATTTCTATACAAGTTGGAGAACTACTGTTAATGACACCTTCAGTCATCAGTCACACCCTGTTATATTGTCTACATACTGTACACCTAAGTATCATTATAATGACACTAAAGTTGAATGTTAAATGATAATGTCTAGGTTGGAACTAGCTATTATGATTCCTGTTACTAGAGAAAGCAAATATTTTCATTACACATCTTGCCCGGTGTCATTACAAAGTTTATTAATAGCTAAACTAGCCACTGTTTGAGGTTATATAAAAGTTAGTACCTTGACTAAAGTTGGCTTGTGAAATAATTTGTCCAGCAAGCCAAATAGCATTTCCAACATTTTGATATATGATCAATCATCCTGGTAATGAAATCCGAGAAAGCTGTTGTATTCCATCTGGATGTTGTGTTTTCAGCAGGAGAAATGTTTCCCTACTCATCCTAGTGACTTCATCAGAATGAAAAAAATCACTTCAGTTAGATTTGATTCCAAAAACCAAACAGTCTCTGTGACTTAAATCCTTTGTGACCGCCAAATTCCAACATGATAAGATGTTAGCTAACATTGTTAAATACTCTCTCAAATTTTATCCCTTCTAGTGTAGTCTCTTCATGTAGAGTTTACAACTTAGTCTGTGTTGCTCAGTATCAAGAAAGTACTACCATCTGTCCATCCACTTATCGGGTCATGGGGGACTGCAGCCTATTCTAGCTGCCATCGGGCAGTTGTCGGGGCACACCCTAGACAGGTCGCCAGTCTGTTGCAGTGGCTTAATATATATTAGTATTCTTCCCATCACATAAAAGTTCTTCAATAATCCCCATCTTATCTTAATGACCTTGTAGTACCATATCACCCTATTAGAGCACTTCACTCTCGCACTGCAGGCTTACTTGTTGTTCCTAGAGTATTTAAAAGTAGAAC
>NW_005188890.1:7621-9194 GCF_000239375.1 Pundamilia nyererei
TATCTGACAAGGATGCCTCCTTGGGCGCCTGGCATGTCCCACCGGGAGGAGGCCCCGGGGCAGACCCCGGACATGCTGGAGAGATTATATCTCTCGGCTGACCTGAGAACACCTTGGTGTTCCCCTGGATAAGCTAGAGGAGGTGGCTGGGGAGAGGGAGGTCTGGGCTTCTCTGCTTAGGCTGCTGTCCCCACAACACGGCCTCGGATAAAGCGGATGAAGATGGTCTAACCTCTTGTGCAAATGGCCAGTTTTTCAGAACTTCAAATATATTCTAAATTGTGATCTGATGACTGTTCACCAAACCACACTGAAATTTGATCAGTTAATACAAATCAGTCGACACACAGAAACCAGGAAGCTTCAGATGCCAAAACTTGCTTTCCTTTCCTGGAAATCTGCAAATTCATATGCAGTTTTTCTTTAAAAGATCTCTTGGGCACCAGTGTTTATCAAAGGCTAAAATCCATTAGTTGTAGTTCCACAGCTGGGATTACTCTCTGACCAAAAAAAAAGCTACTAATGGATCTCACAGGGCAAGAGTTGTATCAGCAATGACAAATAGGCCCAGCATATGGTTAATCTGCTTTGCAAATGTTGAACTTTAAAATTGTGAGCACTAATACGTTTATACTTAGTTTAGCAGCTGGGTGCAGTGTTGCCAACTTAGCGACTTTGTCGCTATATTTAGTGAGTTTTCAGAAAAAAAGATGTGAAAACGTGTATCGCTTTTACTCTCAACAAGCAGCGGGTGCTGTAACGCAGTCAGTTCTTCTTTTACTCTTATGCTGTTTTGTGGATCACAAGGTTTAAAACTACTTATAAACACACACACAAAGTAACTCCACCAGAGTGCCTATTTTGGGTCACTTGCCAGTCCAAGCCCGGGTAAAGGAGCAGGGTTGGAATTGTGACATTAAAAAAAACAATAATTGTTATAGATGTTATTTCTCTCTCCAGCAACGTAGGTTACAATTATATTAGCATGACCAATTATGCAAATTAGGCGATGACGTCATTTAGCGACTTCTAGCGACTTTTAGGACAACCAATAGCGATTTTCCTTACTGAGGAGTTGGCAACACTGGCTGGGGGAATAACTAACATATCTCTGACACAATGAAAAAGTAAAAATTAAACACATCCGTGTGCTACAAAGTTGTTTGTGTAAATAACGTTGGTTTGGCACTAATCTCCAGGAGCCTAAGTGACTGCTGGGCTAATCAATGTGGAATGAAAATGGAAAATTGATTGCACTTCAAAAAACTAGAAAAACGGTTTCAATTTGACTGACAATTTTTCCCCACTCTTCCATCTTCTTATGTATAGCTGTAGGTCATTAATTCAATCAGGGTTCAACATGCTGATGTTATGATAAACGGAATGAGTTTAAAGACTAAAGAAGAGCTTTTTCACGCTACACCTTTCCTCTCACAAGTAGGCAAAATGTTAAATGGTAAATAGCCTGTATTTGTATAGCGCTTTACTTAGTCCCTATGCACCCCAAAGCGCTTTACACTACATTCAGTCATCCATCCATTCACACACACTGGTGATGGCAAGCTATTATTCC
>NW_005188890.1:9476-10754 GCF_000239375.1 Pundamilia nyererei
ATTCACACACTGGTGATGGCAAGATACATTGTTGCCACAGCTGTCCTGGGGCGCAGTGACAGAAGCGAGGCTGCCGGACACTGGCACCACCGGGCCCTCTGACCACCACCAGTGGGCAACGGGTGAAGTGTCTTGCCCATGGACACAACGACCGAGACTGTCGGAGCTGGGGCTTGAACCTTCCGATTATAAGACGAACTGCCAACTCTTAAGCCACGATCGCCCCAAGTTAAGAAAGAGAACAATGAGGTAAGGGGCATAGATGAAGAGAGGAGTGATTTTATTATTTGCTAAATGAGGATGAAGACAAATGTAAAGAAAGGATGCAAAGAAAGAGGAAGGATCACTGCTCTGCCTTCCATCACTGAGAAACAAGTGCATTTTTACTATCTTGCAAAGAAGCACAAGATCGGGAACACATTTATATAATGCAGTACTGCACATTCATATTATTTCATCTCTCTGGATGCTTTGTATCAAACACTTGTGGGCAAGTTTCCGTGATGTTAATAAGCAAGCTGGTAAAAGGCCAGCAGCTTCTTTTTTTATGCTGCCTGTGCTGTTTGTTTTCTATGCTGCAGGTGTGTGCGTGCGGGTTTTGATTTCCATTTGAAAGTGTTGTGTGTCCTAGTTGTACATATTGGCACACTTTGGCACGCTTACATAACGGCCTTGCAGTACACCCTTGAGCTTTGGTAAAAAACAAAGTAGCTCTATCTGTAGATGGATCTTTTTTTACAAGGCAAATGTATCCAAATGTATCTACAAAATGTAGCCTGACTGATAAGACCGATGCAAAATTTTAGTTTCTGAAGTTTTTGAAGAATAAACCAATGATAAATCAGCACCATTGAGAAGAACAGAGGTACCCAAAGGGCCTACAAGACAGTGGAGTACAGAGAAATCTAAAATAAATAAAAAATTAAATCAATCCCAAACATACCTATGGTATGAATCAAACTTCATGAGCCAACTGTTGTTGTGATTTGGCGCTAGTAAATAAAACTGAATTGTAATTAGTGTTTGTCATTTAAATGTAAAAATGTACTATGCTATGTACACATGCAAAATATTTTAATATGTATATACAGAATACCTAGTGGCTCTAGATAGTAATTATTCTTTACTGTAAATCTACTCTACTGTAAAGTTCTTTGCAGTGAAAATAAAATATTGCTGGAAAAGCTAACAACTTTCCTAAAGCTGCCAATATGTTACTGAATTAAAATACTATAAATATACTATAGTAATTATGTAAATCAGCGGTCCCCAACCTTT
>NW_005188891.1:0-1264 GCF_000239375.1 Pundamilia nyererei
CCAGCCGACCTGGCTACACTATCCAGCCGACCTGGCTACACTATCCAGCCGCATTGGACATTCGCATTGGACATTCTCGGTGGATCACTGAGAAATATGGCCATGTTAAGCTGGTTGTCCTTGTGTGTGTTGTGCACTCCAATAATGTCTTTGTCTCTTGACTCAAAAGGTTTGTAGTCACTCCTAAAACACTATTGTTGATGTGCATGTTTGTGAACTCGCTTGAACGCCGTTTGTTTCCTGGATGAAAGACATTGTACATTGTACATAGAACGAACGTAGTGTTGTAACCTTTATGTGAATAACTAACCAAATGTGTTTCTCTCGTTTAGCTGACACATACGTAACGGCGATATGTGGACAAGACGTGGTTCTTCGCTGTCAGAATACTACAGCGAGTCCAGTTACCCTGGTGGAGTGGCGGAAATCAACTGTATCCAGTTGTTACCTGTACTTCTTTCGAAATCTACGTTCTTACGACAACTACCAATGTGACATGTTTAAAGGCCGAGTGAAGCTGCTCGAGCCGTCCGTGGGAAACGCAAACTGGTCTGTGATTCTAAGGAACGTCAGTGTAGCCGACACAGGGCTATATACGTGTGAGCTTACAGTCATAAACACAACAACTGGCCAGATTGTAGAGTCCGAGGGACGTGTCAACCTCACAGTCTCAGAGCTCACAACGGCTCCTTTTTCACACTCTCCACAACCTAGAGGCCGCCCTGGTATAATAGCAGCCCTGATCCTGTTGCTGACCGTCATCGCCGTGTTGTGTGGTGTAGTGTGGATCCGCGCAAACCAAAAACACAAGACCCCTGAGGGCGAAACGTGTTCCGATGTATGAGTCTGACCACGTACTGAAATGTATCTGTACCAAGGGTTTTTTGCAGAGGTACTTGTTGGTATAATGTATAAAAAAATAAAGACACTGTGCTGCAATGTGTAATGGTTGTTATTTTATTTGTCAAATACAGTCAAACACCACGCTTCAAACTCGTGCTGGTACACCACATGTCTACACAAGCAAAGCCCCCGCTTGGGGGGTTACAGTCTCCAACCAGCGTTCTGGGAAGATACCAAAGGCGTGTAAGTTGTACACTGCCAGAATCAACGATATGCTTGCCTTCGCCTCGTCGGGTAGTTGTGGGCATTCAAAGAGGCATCTGAGCGCACCCACCTTCCCCTCGGTGGTTTCATACATGTGATATAGCATATATTCTTCATCGGGTAAGATCAGCTGTTCTTGAACCATGAGGTCGACTGC
>NW_005188891.1:3858-5487 GCF_000239375.1 Pundamilia nyererei
CTCGCGTCTTGAGACGAGGCGTTGTGGACATCGACCCGGTCTGGAATATCATGGCGGAGGTAACGGGCTATATCTGCCTATACGCTCTGGGCGCAGAGCTAATGGCCTCCGATTCGGCCGACAATGCTGAGAATCAAGCTGCCTCCCGGAGCACGGGCACCGCAGGGGACCCAGCCATTGCCGAGCCCTACGACACCAACGCATTGCAGCTGAACCAAGCTGCCTCTCAGAGCACCGTTACTGCTGACAAGCCAGTCATCGTCGCTGAACCTGACGACATCAACGTATTGCAGCTGAGGAATCGCAAAGTCCTCAGAACGCCGGCTAAAGCGAGACGCGGCGCTCTGTATTAACTTGCTCTCTAGCATAATCCCATTCTACAAGCGTAAAAACAACTCACATGAAATGTTGTAGTCTGTGTTTATTGTCGACAATAAAAACCATGAACAAACCCATACATCATTTGTACACTTTTTATTATCTTGCACAGAATACGTTCAGAGACCGTCTTCTTGTCCTTCTCCTTCTTGGAAAGGATGATCAGCAGTCTCCTAAAAATGCTAATGAAATCAAGAAACAAGGTCAAACAGTGCCAGATGTAGTCCTTGTCCCCGTTCTCCGCTTTCTCGATAATGAGCTGAGTATTAAACAGGACAAAACCGCACATGACGAGCGGTCCCAGGTATGTGTTCGCCTCAAACAGAAGCGTAGTTCCGAAGAACACGTTCGTCAGAGAGACCAGTAACAGGATAGAAAAGCCGGACATGAGTGTGCCTCGGAGGAACAGGTGGCTCCTGTGTGTGTCGCACAAGGCGCTGAGAGTGAAGCAGATGAAAATCACAGAGGTTCCCACGAAGGCGGTCACGATGATAATCGGATCGACGGCGATGACACTGTCCAGTATGG
The DNA here is from genome assembly GCF_000239375.1 of Pundamilia nyererei. Classification (NCBI taxonomy): domain Eukaryota; kingdom Metazoa; phylum Chordata; class Actinopteri; order Cichliformes; family Cichlidae; genus Pundamilia; species Pundamilia nyererei. The sequence continues at coordinate 4,765 of NW_005188891.1, forward strand.
GTCCAAGGCTAAAACCTGCGAGAAAGGCAAATCCTTCGAGGATAGCCAGTCTTTTCCTTTCTGTCTCAGGGTTATGGGGGGTCACGGCAAACCAGATAAACAACCCCAGTGACGTGAGGGTAGCCACCGCAAGACAGATCAACAACCCCAGGACTGCGAGGGGGGACACCGCACTCACTGTAACCAGGAGTGCGACCAGATAGATGTAGACGTAGGAGCCGACAGCGGCCAGACACATGCAAATTGCCAAGCTTGAGTACACGTTTTTCAAGTGCTCCAGGGTGGAGTGCGATATGTGGGAGAACTGGAAGAGAGCGTCTGTCTCGCTGTGGTCAAACACATTCATGGTGAAACCAGAGACTGTGATCGGATGATGTGTCCTATAATATTGGTTTGTAATGAGTCAGTGCACACGGTACAAAAAAAAACAGAGTTCAATCACCAAGCGTATTCACCGTATCGGCAATAAAAATACAGAACCAAGATGAGTCTGAGGTTTTTGGTTTATATTTGAATATCGACTGATCTCGACTTCTCAATAAATAAAAAATAAAACCAATGTAACCACCAGATGCGGGAGCTCGACAAATGAACATATGTTTCCCCATTTGTTAACGTCATTTCAACCGCACCTTATTCATATCCTCACCCCACCAATTCTCTATATTAATGATACTTCTCCAGAGAGAAATCAACTACTGCATTGACCAACCATTCAGTGAA
>NW_005188891.1:6113-7761 GCF_000239375.1 Pundamilia nyererei
CAGCTGAAACCGGACACACTCTGTTTAACACTGAAGCTATCTACAAGAAGCACACCTGGCGCCCTTAAACCCAGTGTAACCAAATGTGTAACCAAATGTGTAACCAATGTGTAACCAATGTGTAACCAATGTATAATCAATGTGTAACCAATATAAACCAATATAACAATAAAAACATTGAAATCAAAGACATCTAAAGTAATTTATTTATATTACAAATCAAACAGAAGTAGTACGAAGTGGATCTGGCGGGCCTCTGTCACCGAGAGAAGTGTTATCTGTGAAGCAATGGCCAATATATGACATAGAAAGTTACACATTTCTTGTGATTCATGTTTATTGTGGCACAATGTACAAAGCGGCAATCGTAGTACATAGGAAACATGGTAAGATGTCATATTTGTCATTCCGCGGCGTTGCTGATACACACTTGCATTAGTCCCTTCTTCTGTGTACGTTGTGTTAGTGTGTACATTCAGTCAACATACCGTGGGATGTAAGGGCGGCCTCTGCCGGCCGTGCACCATATCAACATACCCGGGGACTGTACCAAGGTTTGCGCCGAGGTACTTGTTGGTATCATGTATCAAAATAAAGACGCTGCACAGAAATGTATAATGGTGTTTTGTTTATTGTGAAATACAGGTAATCACACATCACTCTTTATATACAGTCATAATGTTAAACCTCATGTCTACACAATCGAAGCCCCCACTGAGGGAATAGACACCATCTCCAACAAGTTGTTGGGGTCGTCGGTGAAGATGACAAAGACGTGCAGGTTGTACACGGCCAGAATCAGCGAGATGCTGGCCTTGGTGTCGTCGGGTACCAAAGACGTTGCACAGAAATGTATAAGGGTGTTTTGTGTATTGTGAAATACAGGTAATCACACATCACTCTTTATATACAGTCATAATGTTAAACCTCATGTCTACACAACCGAAGCCCCCACTGAGGGAATAGACACAATCTCCAACAAGCTATAGGGGTTGTCGGTGAAGATGCCAAAGACGTGCAGGTTGTACACGGCCAGAATCAGCGAGATGCTGGCCTTGGTGTCGTCGGGTACCGTGGGGCATCCAAAGAGGTATCTGAGCGCACGCACCTTCCCTGTAGTGGTTTTATATATGTGATATAGCATATATTGTTCCTCGGGTAAGATCAGCCGTTCCTCAACCATGATGTCGACTGCGTCGTCAACAGTCGTGATTTTGTCCAGGAAGCTGCCTTCTCTGACTGCACGCTGGAAGCTCGGCAGTGTCGAGCCGATCATGCGCTCGGCAGCGTCGGTTAACTTCAACTGTGTCAGTTTTCGTTCTGCGGAGATATACACATGAGTATACGAGCAAAAAAGTGTTTGTCGGACACGATGGTAATTACGACGAAAAAGAAGCACAGTACCTGTCTTCCCCCTTGGTCCCCGTTCCACCAAGTCCTGGTACAAGTAGGGATCGATGTGACCGACCAATGACAGTAACACTTTGGCTCGGACCTCATCCTCCATGCAGTATTCGACTAGGGCTTGGAGGCGATGCACATAGTTTGGTATATCCGTCATATCTGGTGTGTCTGGGAGCTCCCTCGTGTATCTTTCGAAAATACTTTCGGTTAGGTAAACGCACCGCTCTGCAATGTCATGTTGCCA
>NW_005188891.1:9076-10745 GCF_000239375.1 Pundamilia nyererei
TATAGTACGGACTCACTGCAAGCATTTATACGCCTGGCTAGAAGAAAACGGCCCGAAAGGCCCCCTAGGTACCATTGACAAACGCACAACTTAAAGAAAAGAAACTGGAGACGGTCTGTTGGTGTCGTATGTGTTTCATTTTGTATCATGTCTTACGTTTTGTTTTTGTTTTTGTTTTGTTTTTCACTAGAGCGAACCAAAACCACTCACACCTTGACCCCTGCAGCGATGCTTGTCTTGGGGTGGAAAGGGAAGCGACTCAACGGCGCCGAACTAATGGAGGACATGGAACTACACCAGTTGTTATCCAGAGTCACCACAATCCAGGACGCTGTTGAGGACATGTGGGCAGAAGGCGTGATCCTGACCGAGGAATACGAAGAGCTTGTTCTCGCAACCAAGATGTCGTGTCAGGAAAACACAATTCGCAAGATGCTTAGTGATCCAGACATACCAGTTGCTACAAAGCACAGTATTGGCCTGATACTCATGTCACATAACATGCACATATACGGACTGACGGACGAATGGAAAGGCTATAAAGTGTTTCGAGCTACAGACTCGTAGACTGCGCACCGTAACCAGTGAAAATGTATATGTGTCGCTCCCGATGTTAGTGTGAATGTGAATGTTGGCAACAGCAAATAAAATCAAGGTGACACGCACAGGGTTTGTGTGGTTTCTTTTATTAGTGTGGTCCGATGTTTATGTTCACAAGTCATGTAGGTACACTGCATGTTACACAAAGGACATTCTTAGTAGGTTTATCGTTGCGTCCCATAAGCACCGTTGACCGTGTTGTCGTCGTTGTTGTATGTTACACACACACACACACACACACACACACACACACACACACACACACACACACACACACACACACACACACACACACACACACACAACACAGCTCAATTGTGGACGAGCTTCACTGAATCCAATTTCATCTCTGGCGTTCTGGATACCAAAACAAAAAGGTGTTCCACTTCAAGGCGTCTTGGTTGGTGTCACACCACAGCAGGCAAGTAGCTTGCTGCGATTCCGTCTCACGGAAAACATCACCTAAGCGAGGCACCACACTAAAGCGGTCATCCACCAACTCCCGTAGGTCTTTGTCGATCGCCGCGCTTACGAGTTTCCAGCGGTTGTCTTCAAACCGGCAGTCGGTGTGTCGATCTGCCTCTCCTGGTATCCAGCTGAGCGTGAAGTATTCTTTGTAAGCTTTCCACAACTGCTCAGTGAAGCGCTCTATATCCATCGTGTCGTCTTCCATCAAAAGGGTCAACGTCCACCCTAAGTCAGCGGTGCGATCCACTTGCACGTACCACGGCCAGCACACGTAATCCCTGTTCGTGTAATATCTCGACCAAAACTGACACAGCTGAAACCCGTCCGTGCTCAGCGCACCCAGGTCTTCCACCTCCAAAAGCTTTATATACGGCAGTAACGTGTACAGTTTAGGCTTCTCGTCCGCGATCATCTTGGTCGTCATTGAGCTCGAGAGCACGTGCCTTTTCATAATTTTGTCTAGCCTGGGGCTGTAGAGTCTAGAGAGTTTGTCGATCTTAGAGTCGGGGAACGCCACCCTGGGATGGCGTACGGTGAGTCGATGAGTACCTGGCATTGTAACGACGGTATGCATGTAGTGCGATGTGTGTGGTGACAGTGT
>NW_005188892.1:0-6037 GCF_000239375.1 Pundamilia nyererei
ATATGATTGTTGGGTTTTTCTCTGTATCTATGAAGCGCCTTGAGGCGACTTATGTTGTGATTTGGCGCTATATAAATAAAATTGAATTGAATTGAATAGAGCGAGGACATCGCCATTCAGACTGGATAAATGAGGCTAAATGGTTGCAAAGAGAGGAAAGGTCATCCAGGCTGCAGGGGTGGGCTTCCAAAAAACAAAATATGAAATATATAGAACAGCTACAAATACATGGGTATCCCACAGGGCAGTAAGACTTATGATAAAGATGCATGAGGGTCAACCACAGCCAAATACCTCCATCATAGATAAGACAATGATGATGCCAATGATGTTAAGACTAGAATACTCTTCAAAGTGTACTGAGGTCTCCATCTTCCACAGCTGGAACATATTTGCAAGCTAAAGTTCAAGTGATCCCAGTGATAATAGCAAGATTAGAAGCGGTAACCCCAAGGAACACATTAAAATAAAAGGCATTTAGGGAGGTTAAATGAGCTGATCACCAACTGTCCCAGCTGTTAGTAATCCATCAATAAAAATGAGAAAGATTAGAGCAAGTTGTGTAGCAGTCTTTCATAGATGGACTCCTTTAAAATGTTTGCTTGTGTTGCAGCCATCCCATCTAATTACTGTGATCAGATCTTAATGGATCAGGTCTCAGTTTGGGTTTATTTTCAGTTCATATTTAGGGTGTGAAAGTAGGCTCTCTGACGCTTCATTTGAACTCAGAGTTGTCAGCATATTCAAGACACTAAGTTGGGAAAAAAATCCTTGATGTGACCCTCTAGAGCCTATTTCACTATCTCAGCACTTAGTGTGCAGTTCACTGCTTTTTTACAGACTTCGAGGTATCCTATCATGTTCTTACTTTCTAGTTTGCCTTCACTTATCCATCCATTCTACTTATCAGGGTCACGGGGGCCTGGGCGAGAGGTAGCATACACCCTGAACAGCTCACCAGTCTATCACCAGGGCTAACACAGAGACAGATAACCATTCACACCTATGGGTAATTTAGAATCGTTAGTTAACCTAACCCCACTAACTGTACCCGGAGAGAACCCATGCGAATATGGGGAAAACAAGCAAACTTCACCCAGGAGATGGATTCGAACTCAGGACCTTCTTGGTGTGAGACAGCAATGCTAACCACCTTCACTGTGCTACTCCCCTCAGAGGACTCAGTTATGCCACATAAATTGTTTAGCACATAAATTAAATTGCCCAGTGAATGTTTCCTCTTTTTTCCTTTTTTTTTTATTTCATGTTTTAAGCTCTCTTGGGCTTTGTGATTTATGCCTTTTAAGTAGAGGCTACTGGAGAATATAAATGACTTGTTTAGAATTCATAGCCAGCATAAAGCACGGGTTGAGGATTACACAGATGCACAGTTACAGCAACTGCAGATGAGATGTTGACTGTTTTATAAGTCATAAGAAAATCAAAGGCATCACAACTAATGCAGCAGAAAATGAAATATCACATATATTTCAGATTCTGCTGCCAAATATTTTATCACAGTGAGGTCATAAACGCAACAGCAGCATATAGCAAACAAGTCTTGTAGGAAACATGTCAAACAAAAAACAGGCACCCAAAGAACAAACAGCTCACATGGCACATTAAAATATGACCACAGGTTTCTACTTAGTCACTTTGTGATAGACTGGAAGTGAGACTGTTGCTAATTCAGGTCACATCTTTCATTTCACTCTCTAGACAAGTGCTCCTGAATTCTCTGGGAGCTGATGAATGACTTCACTTGTGTGTAAAATTTACAGAAAAAGTCAAACCCTAGAAAGTAGATCACCATTTGTAATTCACCATACCAGACAATGGAAGTCAGATAATCTCTTTTCCCAGCTGCCAGCTACTCTAGGTTGGCAGCTGTCCTGCAAAACCACTCTTGAAGAATCCCAACAAGGTGGAATCCTTACTTCCCATTTTACACATTTCTAATTACAGTTTCAACTGTCACAACAACTTCCAAGATTTCTATTAAATGATTCATTCCTTCTCTTGCTGGCCTTTATGGAAATAAATGAAATGCCTTTCATGTAACTGTGACTACTTCTGTGCACATTTATGCTGCACTAAAAAACATGCTGGCAGAGACTGCTGTCGGTATTTTGAAGAAGCTAAAAAGACTGACATAAAAACAATCTTTGAATGTCCTCAGAAAAAAAAGGCTTAGTCACAAACTGATGGCTGTTTTTAAAAAAATCCCAAACTTCATCGTTTGAAGTCTGCTTCAAACTGTGCTGCTTCTGAAGCTTGTTTACGCACATACCTACAGCACATGTTCATATATCAGCATTTTCCAAAATGCTGATAAAGAGTAGCGACAGGACGATGAAAAAATCCTCTGTCATGGAAATGAAAGGTCAAAAGAAAGGAAATAGAGATGTAAAACTATAGAGTAAGTCTGTCAGTGCAGTTTTTTCTACAATGTATGATACAGTGTGGTTTCTTTCAACAATGCCACACACAAGATCCCTGCTTTTCTGATCTACAGACTGGTCAACAGTAAACAGTGGTTATTTTTATTATTATTTTGTTACATTTTTCCCCATTCAAGATGAACTGCCAAAAACTGATTTCTGGCAAAACCTGATGGGGTGGCTGTAGCTCTGGAGGTAGAGCAGGTCAACTGCAACAATTTCTCCTTTTGGATCTCAGACTTCATCCCCCGTCTGCATTCACTTTCGAACAGCCAGATGCGGTGAGTGAGCGGGATACTTTGGCTTCCCCAGATTCCGGGACTTTGTTTTCTGGGGCTATTCAGAGTGGGATGAGAGACAATATGTATAGCTCACCTACCTTCGTGGTAACGGACCCTCCCAAGTGGGTATCTATAAACTCTTTGCAAAACCGAAAGACTGTGTCTCTATCGCTCCTTCTGAGCTTGGCCTTTAACACCATTCACCGGCTCAGTTTTGTGTCCAGCCATTAGCTTCCCAGTCAGTAGCTCAACCCTAGGAGCACAATTACCTGTTCTGTCACCACTTCTGCCAGCCACTCAGCTACCATCACCACTAGCATTACTGCAACCCACATTTCAGTCCATGGCTCAGTCGCGATCTTCACTCGCCCCTCTACAGGAAGCTATGCCCATACACCCCTTAAAGGACTGTTTTTCCACCGCTGTTTCTGAGCAGGGAGACAAACTGTTTCACAATGGTTTGTCTCCCTGTTTCTGAGCAGGGAGACAAACTGTTTCACAATGGACCGGTTCCTCAAAAGCTGGCAACGTTAGAGACTGCTACTCACTCCAGGGCTTCTCCAGAGGCTGGGCTACAACCCTCAGCTTACTCTGGACCCCTGGAGGCCAAGATGCCAGCTATGGACTGCACCCGGCTGTCACTGCCTGAGCAGGGTCAGTGCTCTGCGCAGCTGCAGCCTTCTTCATGTGTGCCAGAGGCCCACAAGCCTGCTGGGTTTTTTTTGTGTGTGCCAGGGGCGCCCATGCCTACTGTTTTTGAGCCTGTTTTTGCTGGGGGGACAGAGGAGCCTGTCCAGCCTTCGCCATCATCAGCAGCTTCCGCTGAGGGGTCTCAGGAACCGCTTCAGCCTGCTGCTTTCACTGGGGGGACCGAGGAGCCCATCCAGCTATCACCATCGCCTGCAGCACCACCACCTGCGGCTCCCACGCCATCGCCTGCAGTGCCACCGCCTGCAGTGCCACCACCTGCAGCGCCTTCGTCTCCGGCTTCCACGCCGCCACCTGCAGCGCCTTCGTCTCCGGCTTCCACGCCACCGCTTGCAGCGCCTTCGTCTCCAGCTTCCACACCACCGCCTCCAGCGACATTCTCGTTTGGTCCAGCTTCAGCCTCAGCTTCACCTTCGCCCGGTCCAGTTTCAGCACCAGTTTCATCCACGCCTGGTCCAGCGTCGGCATCAGCTTTATCTTCGTCTGGTCCAGCCTCCGTGTCTGCATCCTCGCGTGGTCCAGCCTCCGTGTCTTCGCCCTCGCCTGGTCCAGCCTCCGTGTCTTCGCCCCCGCCTGCAGCATCAGCTTCATCATCCTCGCCTGCAGCAGCAGCTTCATCATCCATTCATCATTTTGAAGTGCCCACAGATGTCAGTGTAAATCTGTCTGTGTTATAGATAGGTGACCTATTGAGGGTGTACCCTCTCACTGTATGGCAGCTGAAATAGGCTCAAGAAAATGTATAAATATAATTAGTGATGTAGCTTTACTGCTATCTTCTTCTTTCAATCATTCCCTTTACGGATCACCACAGTGGATCATCTGCCTCCATCTGTCACACCGACCCTCTGCATGTAACTTCTGAATATCCATGAATATATTCTGAGGTTTTAATCTTTTCTTCCTTCCTTCATGCCTCCATATTCCGCATCCTTTGTCCAATATAACCACTATTCCTCCTCAGCTTTGCCTCTCATATACTCATTTCTAATCTTGTCCATTCTGTTCACTCTCAATGAAAGCAACTCTACCACCTCCTGTCTTTTTGTCAGCACCGCCATCTCAAAACCATACATCATAGCAGGTCTCACTACCATCTTGTAAACCTTCCCTTTCACTGTCGCTGCTATCGTTCAATCAAAAATGATCCTTGACGCTGATCTGTCTGGAGTGGACTTGCTGTCCTCATAGATGATCTGCAGCACCCTCACAGAAATGCTATTTTACACCATTTCATATGCTTTCTCTAGATCCTCAAAATGCAGTGCAACTCCTGATAATCATCTCTGTACTTCTCCATCAACACTGTCACAGCAAATTTCACACCTGTAGTGCTTTTTCTCTGCATGAAGTGAGAAAAAGAGATGCTTTGGCTTATGAAATGATTTATCAATTCTAACATGTAAATACATCATATGTTAAAATAGTCTACCGATCTCTCTCCTAGACATCTCCATAACTGACCTAACTTCCTCTTTACTAATCCTCTGCACTTCCTGATTCACTAATAGCCCTGTCTGTCTTCCTCTCTCTCTCTCTGTATTCCTTTCATTCCATGTTCTTTGCACAATCTATTCCATTTCTATCATTAACCACCCTAACCTGCTACACATCCTTTCTAGGTGGATCTGTCTGCCTAACCTATCGATATGTTGTGGTCTTTCCATAGTGTCCAGTCTCACTATAAGTCTCTTCCTTTGTTTTTGTCTCTAGCCTCTCAGTCCCTTGGTCTACTTTCTTCATTTCTCTGCTAATCGCACATTTTCTTTGCTAGCCTTTTCTTTTGAAAAGGTTTTACGTACTCCTTTATTCCACCACCAAGTCTTCCTGGCTTCTTTCCTTTGTCCCGAGGACACCCCAAACAACTTCTTGGCAGTTTCCCTCCTTTAATCCTTACCTCTACCTTGTATTGGTTTCCTGACCCAGCCTACAGACAACCATCTAATGCAGCCTAGCCACACTCTCTCCTAACATCACCTTACAGTTTCCTATCTCTTTGTAATATTGCACCGTCTGCATACAATGTAGTCTCGCTGTGTGGACCTTCCTCCACTCTTGTACCCTCAACCCCAACCGGCTGCAGAAGATGGCTGCCTCTCCCTGAGCCTGTTTGTGCCTGAGGTTTCTTCCTGTTAAAAGAAAGTTTTTCCTTCCTAACGTTACCAAAGTGCTTGTTCATAGGAGGTCAATATGATTTTTGAGGTTTTCTGTTTTCTCTTTATTATTGTACAGCCTTTGCCTTACAATATAAAGCACCTTGAGGCAACTGTTTGTGATTAGGCACTATATAAATAAAACTGAAATTAAATTGAATTGAGAGTTTGTTTTGCAGATAAAAATACTGAGTTGATTTTGGATGCTTAACCCCATCTGGGGCTTAAGGGTTTTAATATCAGATGTACCCATATCTTCAGGGTTGGCTGTGACTCAGTGGGTACAGCAGATCATCTACTAATAAGAATGTAGGTTTGATTTGCTCCAATCTGCATGCCAAAGTATCATAAGACATGATGCTGAAATCACAGTCGGCCCTGATATCAGGGGCCCGTTCTTCGTACCTCGCTAAGTAGGTTAGCTGGATTAGATTGTTGACGATTTCGCGTGATC
>NW_005188892.1:7379-10715 GCF_000239375.1 Pundamilia nyererei
ACTTCATCCAGCTGTACTAATCGTCAACAGCAGGTGTGTTCGCAGCAGGTACATAGGTATAGAAAAAAGTGCTTGTGTGAACAGGTGAGTTAGTCTTGTAGAAACAAACACTCTAAGTGCCCAAGAAGAGTAGGGGAAAAAAAAGGTTTACCATTATTTACAATCTTTTCACCTCTGTTCACGTCACCTCCATTGAAGTCTGCTTCAATCACCCCTCACTCCCTTATAATCCTTTTACCGCTCATTGTTATTTCCTTTCCTCTTTTGTTTAACAAGAAGCCAGTTGTTCCCCTAAAACACTTGCATTCTGCTGATGCATGCTGTCAATTATAAAATTTCCTTGACCCACACAGCTGTTCTCCATCATACAAATGATAAGAGACAAATGTTGGTCTCAAGGTAACAACCAAATTAAGACATGCTCATTGAGGAACCATCCGTGATCAAAACTGGGCCTTCTTTGTGAACCTAAGCCATCTACATGAGTGGATACATTTCAGTTACCTTGCATTAAGATAATGATTAATGGCTCTTACACTGAAAATAGCCATTTAGCATCTGGGTCTAATTTTCATATAATGTATGTACTACTATATTCATATGACACTATTCTTGAATATTCTTGAATCAATATGTTCAGTTGTCTTCAGACAAAACAAACATTCTGCTGCAGAGAAACCTGTCTTGTGGCAGTCACTTTGAAGTAAAAGGAAAAATAAAAAAATCATTATCTATGTTGGCAGCTATGGCACTACAAATTTGAACACCAAAACAGGCTAACAAACTAAAAAATGGCCTCATTTGTGCCAGATCCTGCAGGACCAAAACTAGCACCTGTTCCAGCTGGGGATTAAGCAGAGTACATTTTCAGCCCATTTATGCCAAAGACCAAACCAGTTCAGTTCTTACAGTGCGGTACTTATTATTGACATCTTTCTTATCTCCTCAGTAACACTAACATCTGTTTGTTGCCTGGGGATCTTCTGTTGGGCTGCTGTATACTCACTGTTCACTATCTCTGTCCCTTCTCTATGTTTCCTTTCAAAATCACTCTGATCTCTAATGAATGAAAGCCAAGTTTGTGCAGATATTGATTAAACAACTGCTATCCATTTAAAAATGTCATTTTAAAATTCTGGACACTAAGTTTATGTGTGGGAAGGGATTTGTGCAGCATTAATAAAAGTGACTGACTTATTTTCATTAATCTGTTTTTCTTTAAAGCTACAATGTGCCATATTTTTAGGATGAATGAATGTCACTGTAATATCCGGCTTTTAATCAGCACATTGACACATTTGGTAGCCATCAACAAACATTAGGCATAATTTTAAAAGCCCAGAATTACCATGACCTTCAAGCATATGGTGAGTCTATGTAAACTTTCAACCACAACTGTGTGCCAGATTGGCTGGTTACCCTCTTGTATGTGTATATGTAACTCCTGTGCCTAGCGTAATCTCAGCATAAGATTTATTTTCATTATTGGGTGGTTAAAAAAAGAAAACTTTTTTATTAAGGGTGGTATTTTATTTTGCTCGCTGATTGCTCTTCCAAATTCCGTGAAAGACAGTTTTTCGTTCTTCAAATGCCATTTCAGATAATTTTCTTTTTAGTGAAATGTAAAATGGCATTTTTCTGAGCTCTTTTCATTAAGTTATCACCAGTTATTGTTGTGTTTGTTTATCATCTTAAAAAAAAAGTATCCATGGTCAAATCAAAGATGGTCATAAAGATGGACACAGCCACCATTAGGGAATTTCCCTTTTTAAAGCCTCAAAATGAGCATATTTTGCCGCTGGTATGTAAGCAGCAACACGTGGATCTGACTGTGAAGGTGCAAACTCTTTGACTAATGACTTGTCAATCTCAAGCTGTCGGTCAGTGAGCATATTGTGGCTTGTCTGGACCTCATCTGTGAGTTTGGTGCAAGAGTTTGTCAGACTGACTGAGTCTGCTATCACTATGTAATTGAATAGGGTCAAGATAACAAATGCATGCAACCTGTTTCTGATGGTTGTGCTTAATTGATACAAGTCAAATTTCTTGCTGCCTATTGCAAATCTATTGCCATCCACGTACAGACATTTTCACATTAAACAGAAATTCACAACTAATTACAATCAGAGTTCAGCCAGAACTTGACAGATTTGAAGCAAGAATTGCATGCACCTACTGCTGGGTAACCAGCAGTAGGTGCATGTTCAGTGTTATTGCTACTAGCTGCAGTCAGCCTCTGACTGCTACAAAGTCAAAGGAATCCTCAAGCAATCACTGATTTTTCCTGGTTCCTATAGGAGGTTGTCACCCTTTTTTACTCTAGAGTGACTGAGTCCTTAGAATAACCAAAAAATTTCCAAAATGGGCTTGATGTTTTATTCAGTATGATGTAGTCATGGCGAGTGGGATGAGCCATGTGAAGAAAGTGCAGGCACATGTGGAGGTACAAAGGAGGTTTATTGTAAAAAAAACAAAAAAACAAAAACACAAGTAGTAAACAGCAAATGGAACTAAAGCTAAACTATACTGGGAAAAACTAAACCACTAAACTTGAACACAAACATGACGGAGGATGAATAGAGGCATAGGAAGGTGGATGGTAGGGAAAACACACGGAGAATTCACAGCAGATTCACATGGGATTTACAGGAGGTTAACAGACAGACCAGCGATTAGAACATGAGAAGACACGACTTAAATACACACAGAAGAACACTGAGAGATTACACACAGGTGGGGAACACAACTGGAAGTAATTGACGAGACGAGACAAGGGAAGCAAAACTGAGGCTGTGTCCCAATTCAGGGTCTGCACGCTTGAAGTACGCGCACTACGCGTACTACGTACGGTGCATACTACAAGTACGAGAAGTGCGGAAGTGAGAGGCTTGTGAAATGGGATGGTCTAGCCTCCGTCGCGCTGTTCAGGTTGCCTAGCAACCATGATACTAACCGCAAGAAACGTTATATTCAGCTTTATTTGACAGAAATGGAGAAAAAATGTTTTGTTGGTCACTCATTTTTGTCATGACATCACTTTGATTAGTTGAGTATCTGAGACTGAGAACACAGGACTGTAAAACATGATTGTTAGGCTTAATTTCTGTACTGAACAGTCATTTCAAGATTAGTTAGTAAATAACAATTAGTTAATGTTGTTCATGAGACTAAAATCATCTCACTGTGTTAATGTAAATACAATTTGGCCAATATTATATGTATTGTCAGATTATGATATATATATATTAGGGGTGCAACGATACTCGTATCGATATTGAACCGTTCGATACAGTGCTTTCGGTTCGGTACGCATATGTATCGAACAATACAAAATTT
>NW_005188893.1:0-6121 GCF_000239375.1 Pundamilia nyererei
TAGGCTGCTGCCCCCGCGACCCGGCCTCGGATAAAGCAGATGAAGATGGATGGATGGATGGATCCATGAAAACAGAATTTATTACATTTAACGGAGCAGGAAGTTAGCTCGTTAGTTTCCACCTAATATAGCATGTTCTGACTGAGAGATTTCTAAAAAAAATTCAAACGTACAGCTCTGCTATCACTTCCAACATGAATGAAGACAGAAAACTAAACAGCAGTGACGTTTGTAAGGTTACTGAAGTTGGGCTAGCTGGTATATAATGTTGTGCCACGTGAATGCTAGCGACACAGCTATGTTAGCATAACATAAACAGTGAAGCTGGAGGATGAACACTACCTTTTTTCCACTTGATAAAAGTTAACTTGAGTGTTCCCGATGGTTAGAGACAAATGCAGTTTCATTGCAGGATGCTGTAAACCAGGGGTGTCAAACTCAATTGCACAGGGGGCCAAAACTCAAGGCACACTTTAGGTCGCAGGACAAACAAGATAAACATTTTTTGAACACACTTAAACAATGTTTTTTAAACATAAATATGTATAAAAACAGGAATATTATTCCAGAAAAAAATAAACTTATAAAAATACTATTTAACTTTAAATATTTTGGTCTTCATAAAAATATATCCTGTCAAAATTATGCAAGTTAGAAATATAAACATGCTGCCAAAAACCGCAGAAAAAATAAATGAAAGCATACTCAAGGTTGGAGCCGCATGTAGACGGAGCTGGGCGTTGCCTCAGGAATGGAACTAATAAACTGTGCGGGCCATTCAGTGTCGTACTTTCACTTGAGTGTCCCATTACACTGCAGCGCCATCTGAATTTGCACAGGTGCAGTTTCCACGTAAATGGGTTGCGAAGCAGCTCGAAATTCTTTTTTTGTGCTTCAAAGTCACCAAAGCGCCGCAAACTCAGTGCGCAGTGCGCTCAGTTTATCAGCAAAGTGCACCGACTTGGTTCAACATTACTTGGCAACAGGGAAAGTGAGGCAGGTTGCACTGGTGCATTTGTGACAGCTTCACTTGAAATGCCTTCACCGCATCATACATGCCATGTCCATGAACTGACAGGTTTCCTTGCTGAGCTTAAAAACTCGATTGAGAATTTTTCCCCAGCTCAGCCAACGGACCTCTGTATGATGAGGAATGTCGGCAAACTCTGAATCTATTTCCCGCATAAAAGACTGAAATTGATTTAAGCTTTTAGCTCAGATAAAATTTACGGTTTGCGTTACGGTGATCATTACATGCTCCATTTTTAGGACTTTACCACACAGCCTTTCCTGGTGTATGATGCAGTGATATGCTGTTAACTCACTGGTACAGTTCTCCTCCTGCATCTTTACTCGCATCCTGCTGACTAGTCCACTTTTTCACCGCACAGCACCGGCGCTCCATCTGTTGTAAGTCCAACAAGTTTGTCCCAGGGCATTTTCATGTCGGTTACACTTTGACATACGTTTTAAGAAATGTCTTTTCCTGTCGTTGTCCCGTGCATCGATTTAATGTTCAATATTTCCACTCCACAGATGAAGCTGGCCAGCTTTGCAATGTCCATCATGTATGTACTTTCATCCACAGCAAGAGAGTATGCAATAAAGTTTTTGCTTCTTTCACACAACTGTGTTCCTAAATCAGTGACCATCTCACAAACCCGATCAGCAATCGTATTTCTGCTCAGGCTCACATTTGCCAAAATCTGCGTTTTGCCTGGACACAAGACGTCGCACAGGTTCATCATGCAGCTCTTCAGAGTGGTACCAGGCTGATTTGGCTCCTCGGCTACAATAAAACTTGCTTTCACGACAGCTTCACGTTGTGATTTACCAGTTTACCAGCACTGTAAACTGCTGGTAAACTGTTTACCAGCAATGTTTGTAAACATATTTTAAGTCTCCCACCGGTGCTGAAAGGCTCTGCTTTCAGAATCAACTTTTCTCCCCACCATTGTGAGGGACTAGCTTCGCAATAACAGAAGTTTGACTTGATTGACGCGGGAATGTTCCCAGTTAGCCTAGCGTTCAGCAAGGAGGCTGCAGCGCTGCATTATGGGATCTGTTGTTTGTGTGTTATTAGCACCTCATATCGCCGGCGCATGCATAACAGTAATAAAAAATCTACATAAAATCATCTCGCGGGCCAGATATAAATGTACGCCGGGCCGGATGTGGCCCGCGGGCCTTGAGTTTGACACATGTGCTGTAAACGGACCAAACTTCAGTCAGGAGAACAACGGAGTTAATCCATCCACAAAACGAGGTTAGTCATCAATATACTGCAACAACATGGGAATAGAGCAGCTGTGAGAGAATTAAACATTAATTAATCAATGCTACAAAAGTCGAGGAAGCAAGAAGAATGAGTTGAGTAAAGTTTGACTTATCTGACAGTTTTTGTTTCGTTTAATGCGCCTTATGTATGAGAAAAGACCCGTTCATTGACAGTTCGCCTTATAATCCGGTGAGCCTCATGGTGTGAAAAATACTGTACCAAACTCGGGGATATTTTCTTTTATGAGTGAATAATAATTGAACAGATTTATGTTTCATTACTCTTTCTACAGGAGCCAGGGCATAAGGTCAGGGGCGGAAGATATCATCAAACCCACCCGAGATTTGGTGCCAACCCCCATGTACGACAGAAGGAGTGTAGACTCTGTGAGGAACTGGCCTGAAAGATAGCATCATTGCATCTGTGATCACTGTGGCAGCAGCGATGACAGAGATGCTTGATTACAAGATGAACAACCACGAGGAGCAGTGCCCTCCATGGAGAAGGAGAATAGAGGCCACAGGTAGCACAGATGGAAGTTGGCCAATTATCGGAGCTGCAGTAAGGTTTGATGAAGAAAGTGCCAAAGAAGTACTGCTCATACCTGAGGCCTTGGAAACAGCCAAGCAAAGACTCAAATCCTTGGTCAGCCGCTTGAAAAGGTACACCAGAGAGATAGAGGGTAGGAGAATAAACCAGCTGTACTCTGATATCAGGATGTCAGTCAGACTAGAGAAGTGTAGTCAGATAAGATAAGATAAGATAAGATAACCTTTATTAGTCCCACACGTGGGAAATTTGTTTTGTCACAGCAGGAAGTGGACAGTGCAAAAGTTATGAGGCAAAAATTAGGATACAATAAGAATAAATACAGTACACAGCTGTACAGAATAGAATAAAATACTATATACAGTAGAATAAAATAAAATAAAATACTATATACAGTAGAATAAAATAAAATAAATATACAATAAGATAAAAATAGAATACAAATACAAATGCTATATACAACTGAGTAAAAATACAACGATGACAGATGGAAACAAAGCGAGTGAAAGTAGTGAGAACTGAGGGGATTGCACAACCAAAAGGCAAAATTGCAGACACTGAGGACAGCTTCAGGTGCCTTGGGATTCCACAGGCAAATGGTAACCACAGCCTTCGATAATTCTTCCACTCACTGCAATATGAAAATAGTAAAAATTTAGGTAGTAATGTTTGTCTTAGGCTTCCAGATTTAACTAAACTAAACTACATCCCACAGTTTAAAGAAGTGGAAGACGATCTCACTAGATAGAAGTCTCTACCTATATCACTCACGGGAAGGGTCGTTTCAATAAAAATCATGGTTTTACCAAGAGTCAATCATTTATTTTTATCCATGGCAGCAGCACCATGAGCACTATGGAGCTCAAAGGGGCCCACCCGTCTCCACAGCAGAGGAAAAACTACACCCAACCTAACATTCAGTCAGCTCCAAGTCTACATAAGACAATAGGCCTGGAAGTCCTGAGGTCGAAATAGTACACACCCCCTAGGGTAGTGGACAATGACCAAGCTAAGATCCTGTGGGTCTTCCAGATACCAACAAACTGGTGATGGCTAACCAACCAGATATAGTAGTGGTATAGCAAAGTATAGTATAGCAAATTTAACCTTTTTAGTTTAAAATTTTCTGTGTCTGTGAATTTACCATGGGTGTGTTATTCACTACCTTGTGTTGCTCACAGAGATTATTGTGAGAAAGAGTGTATACACCTGCGCAGCGCTAACATTTCTTTTTACAGCAGATGGTTAATCATGTGATTTGATCATGTGATTTACAGCAGGACACAACTTAATGATGTTTTTCTACCACAGGATTACTGAGATTTTGTATTAAGAAAACTGTGGTTACAGGCTATATGTTGATGATGAAGGTACACTGTGTTGTTGAGAAAATGTGAATGTTACAGGGGAGAAATGAATACAGTTTGAGACATACTGTGATGAGACCATTGTTACTTTTCCACAGCGAGTGTTAACATTATGTATGGTTGTATAGAAGCCCCAAACGCAATTTCATTGTTCTTGACAATGACAATAAATAAATACTACTACCAATAAGTATGACCTTTCACAACTCCTCTGGAACCTGGATGGCCGACACCTGACAACCAGGATGAACCGTGTGTTTGGCTAATGTTTGTTTTTCTTTTAGAATGCTTGTAAAGGATTCAGCTCAGACAGACAAGTGACAATTGAACAGATGTGCAGTGGTTACAGAATAGTTACATGGGGCTCATTATCTGACCACTATTGGGCTCATGGTGAGTGACAAACTTAAGGGAAGTCACTGATTACAATGTGGAATGACGTTGAGATGTTCAATGATTTGGAACAAATTATGGGAAAAAGTAGGAGTTTAATGAGTTTAGAATAAACCTGCAATGATACTTGTCTCTGTGATGCTGAATACTTTATTACACTTATGAGCTGCAGTTGGTTGCAAATGTGAAGTTGTTTTAACTTTAAGACTTTGTCTTCAAGGATACAGGCTCTGGGTGGAGCTGGGAGTTAAACAAGCTAAACATTTAATTGCTGACTAATGTGTTTTTACACAGGGTTACAGGTTGGAGTGAAGCTGCTCCAAGGGACAAACCCTGGAGATTGTTTTAGAGAGACTGTGCAACATTCTTGTACATGTCTCATTGGGGAGTTGACACATGGCAAAAGCCGTGTGGCGAGAGGAGTGTCATTTTTTTTTAATTTGTAGATGTCGTGGGGTGCCATGACGAGAAGGAGTGGCTGAGAGGATCGCCCACAAGATGGAAGCTGAGGCCTGGAAAGAGTCTTCAGGAGGATCGGAGATCACCTTCAGCACAGAGAGCTGTGCTACTGGGCTTCCAAAGGATTGTCACAAGGAGATTTTGAATAGCAAATCTTAAATAAGATGAAAGAGTTTCGACGTTGATGTTAAGAAAGACAACTAAGGTGTACGACGTGCTCTGCCTTAAAATGTTCAGCAGCGTTGAAACATGAGAACCTGAGGGAGCGTGCCAAGCTCCAAAAAGTGACAGCGCAGAGGAGGTCCAGCGATGGACTTGTGGTTCTGTGAACAGCACAAATGCCAGGTGACTGTAAAATAACTAACAGCACTTTTTCCACAAGTGAAGCCAGTATCTTACTATCCTAAAAGATAAGCTCTAGTTGCTCGTGCTTTACCTCCATGCGTGAGATCAGTATGTGCAGCAGCTTAAGCTGTACAATGTTTCAATGGTTTATTTCACCTTTTGACATTGTTAGTTCCACACGAGGTAGATGTTTACTACTGCAGACTGAACTTACATTTCTGTCACCTACAAGACACTTGCCTTTAATGTTACTGTTACATAACCATACATAACCATAAATTGGTGCACAATTCTGAATCTGTCAACCCTTTTTGCCAACGAAAGAGGAGGGCACTTCTCATGAGTGTAGAGAACACATGGAGGAGGAGTGTAAGCCGAGGGATGACTTACCAAATGTGCCACTCGTTGAGGGAAAGGTTTGGTTTGTTGATGGGTTGAGTTTTAAAACAGCAGAGGGACAGACTAAAACGGGGTTTACTGTAGCAGACAGTGAGAAAGTTATCTATGCAGGACAACTAGCATGTTTCATATTTGCTTGAGCAGCAGAGATTCTAGCTTAAACGGAAGCGTGTAAAGCCGTAGAGAGACAATATACACTGATAGCCAGTATGCATTTGCAACTGTACATCTCTTTGTAGTGCAGTGAGTGAGACGAGGTGTGACAACCTCTACAGGGAAACCTGTAGAACACACCAAACTCTTGCAAAATCTGCTGGAGGCAGCGTTTTTA
>NW_005188893.1:7250-10713 GCF_000239375.1 Pundamilia nyererei
GTCGGAGGGAAGCACGCACACGGGGTTCAAGGGAGCAACGGGGAGTTATTGTGTTTACAGCTTTTCACTGTAAATAGAGAGCACTGTTTGCATCGCAGAGTCTGTGTTTTGGGTCCTCCTTTCCCCACATCCCCACGGTCTGCCAGCCAGACCGTGACAAAGAGTCTGAAGTCTGGAGATTGGATGTTGATAAGGCCATGGAGAGGAAGTGCTGATCCAGTCCACGATGGAAGGGTCCCTATCGGGTGCTGCTGACAACGACCACAGCAGTGAAGATTGCTGGAAGAAACACTTGGATACATCAAGCCCACTGCAAGAAGGTGACACACATCCAGGCCAGCTTGGAGTAAGTGGCAGGAAGACTGGGTACAAAGGGGGGGGGGGAAGTCTCCAGGGCCCCTCGTCTCAATCTGGTGAAGAAACCAACTGAGCCACAGGTACTCATCAGAATGGCTGGGAATGTGCTGTGCGCCTTCTTGAGCCTGTGGACTCAGAGTGGGATGACAGGGAGCGCACTGGGACAGAGCAAACCACACCCAGTACCCGTATGGGTTTTCAACAACTACTGGTGGCAGTTTAAGAACACAACCGCTCACATCAAGAGCGAGACCAATGGTTATGCTTGTGATGCCACTGGCTACACATTCTTCTGGACTGTGGCCATATAGCATCACTGAGAGCGAGACAGTTTGTTTGGTTGCCTTAGCAACACATCCAGGAGTAAATGTACTTGGAACACTGCCAACTTTTCAACTGCTCTGAACCTGAATGGACCGTTGATTCACCAGTAGCTGGGAAGGTGAACTGCTCTGGTACGACAGACCTGCTAGTCTGACTCCAAGTATCTGACTTGCTGCAGGACATTGAACAGCTAAACGAACTGGAAACAGGCCAATTACCTATGTGTATGAAGGACAATGGATTAGTCCAAGTTGGAGATTTACCATGGAATTTGTGCAACATCACCTATTCTTGTGTCTTCTGCAAGAAGGATGTAAACAGAGAAGCCTTTTGTCTACATTTACATCATGAACACTTGAGGTTTTGAGCCAAGAAGATCAAAACAGCTTGATCCAATTTCCTTTACAAAGCTTTTTCTGTGGTGACAACAGGACAGGAGAAGAGTTGTAAATGCAGATAATTCACAAGTTGACTCTAACCCCCACAGGATGCCTACAGTGAGAAGATTTGGGGGGTTGATAGGAGTCATAAAGAAGGGTTTTGACCAGCCTACAGCTTTGAAGTTAGCTGAGAGCCACATGGACAAACAATAAAGTCAACTGATGTGTTTGAATGCCTATGTCTGTATACAGTTGGATTGTAGTGACATTTTTGAGAATGATGATTCTTCTTGTTTGACTGTTACATTCAGTTGTTTACTTGTAGAAATACAGGATGAATCGCACGACAGGAGTAGATGTACCATAAGGCTGGATAGCTTGGTTAATGTCTAACTCCTGTTTTTGTATTGTTAATACTGATTTGCTTATGTATAGGATGCATTTTACCGTGTATAAGATCAATGCTAACTAAAATGATTCCTAATTCATTTGTTAATTATGTACTTTTATAACAATATGAATTGACTGAAATGACATGACAGAAGCCTGTGTATAAATGACGCCTGCGCTGAAAATGTCAAGCAAGAGGTGCATGGCTAAGAATATACTACACAGGAATAATTTGGAGCATAAAAATCACAACACAGGAGGGAATGTTAGAGTGAATTGTTAAATGTTGTCATTTTTATGCTTGCCAACTCTGATGAAAGGAATCCCACTGTCCTTCCCCCCAGATTCTCGAGGTTCTGGGTGGGGGGCTATAGTGTTTTTTTGCAGATACATCTGGAAGATCTGTTTCTTGTGATGTTTCTCCTGCTTTTATGACTCTTTGGTCAGCAGGAGGTAACACACACACACATTCTTACACACACACACACACACACACACACACACTCTTACAGAAGTCCACACATATACATACAATGCCTACTGTATAAAAGGCAGCAGGAGGAGGTCAGAGTCGGGGTCATTTTCGTGGTGGACACAGACGAGGCCTCCCTTGCAAGTAATCGATCGATCGACTGTCTTGGTTTCTTCATGATGAATAAGTCTCTAGAATTAGCGGGGCTTGTGGAAACACAGACCCAACATGGCACAGACACCAGGAGCCATGACTGTGGTGGAGAATGACCACCTAATGCTGTTTCACTTTGCCATGCAAAGTACTTTGACACTCTGGAGAAGGCCTTTCCTCTGTATCATTGTTGTTGCCATTTGCGTGTGAGAGCTTAGATTGTGGGGAAGATTAAAGATGAACAAAGGGTGGTGAGAGAACAGTGAAGTGAGGATACACAGTGTGAAACTCCTTTAAGTGAACAATAATGTTGATGTGATAAACAGAATGTCAGGAAAGAAATTCTGGTTTTAACGTGATTCTTGATTTAAGAATCAAAGGGTGGGAGTTTATAGGAATATCTTTTACTTATGTATTAATCACATTATTGTATAATGCGAGCACGAGCCTCTTTGTTATGTGCCAGCAATATGAAACAGTACATGCAGGACTGTGGAGCTTCCCTGGTCTGCATGGCATGTTACCAGAGGGAACACAGCTTACAACAGTGAGCATGGAGAGGGCACCGAGCACGAACTCATGAGACTGTGAGAACAGCTTGATGTCCACCAGAGAACTCCCACACACTGGGCAGAGGATCCACAGCAGGACCTACTGGACCTACCGGCCGAGTGTGTGGCCTGCGAGACGTGGCGACAGCAGCTAGTCACCGCAGGAGAGCTTTTCCATTTTGGATCGGGGCAACAGAAACCTGGGGGGCTGCCTAGAAAGGCTCCCACCTCAAAGGTAATCAACACACACCAGCCACACATGGTACCACACACAAGCATATACACACTACAAAGTGGAGATCCAACGATCACCAGTTTCACATCTGCACAGCTGATTTATAGTTAAGCTGGTCTGTAGAGTTCACATGGAGCCGGTGTGGGTGACGGGACTCTAATGACCAAAGTCGTCATTAGACATTCGTCATTTAACATATGGATCAGGATTATACTTTGATTATAAATTTGATTAAAAATAAAGATGATTTACTACTAGCTGACATGGACAAAGCTCTTTTTTACAGTGATACCAAAAACCTAACACATAAGGCTTGATGTTAAATCCTTTTACCCCCTCAAAGATGTGATGACAGGGGACAGACTTCAACCTCTCTCTGTCCCATCTCTTCAGAGTGAAATTGTTTTTTTTGTTTTTTTATTGAGCTGAGATCAGATTTGTGATGGTCACTCTGATAACTTGACATTATGGCCCTTAAACAATTTTGCCACAGTTTCTGTACAACTGTGTGTTTAAACCTCAAGTTCAGCTCTTGAAGGTCTTCAGCTGCTCATGTTGCAGATCCACTGTGAGCTGAAATTCCAATGAAGCTGTTAGAAAA
>NW_005188894.1:0-1164 GCF_000239375.1 Pundamilia nyererei
ACAGGAGGAGAGAGAGAGCACGGGCATAGTAGGCTGGGGAAACATGGAATGAAACACAAGGAGGGGAGACGAGGGCTCACAGATACATAGAGGGGCACACAGGGAATAAAAGTCACAAGGGGAAAACACATAACAACAGATCAACCCAGGAAGCATGGCCTAAATAAGGAACAACACACACACACACACACACACACACACACACACACACACACACACACACACACACACACAAAACAGATTAAAAACAAAAACATAAATAAGAAGAGATTTATGAAACACTATTGATGGGGTGAGTCTGATCTGAATTAGTTTCATCAGTTTGGGAGTGCTGTTGGTAAATGGTCCATCTCCTCTGGTCATCAAACAGAGACCTTGAAATAACCACAGGATGCTTTATTAATAATAATAATTAAAAAAAAAATCAATACACACATTAACTTGTAGCCAGAGTAGTTCAACAGCTATTGCAATGTTATATTCAAGTCTCTCACTGCTTTGCAATTTTCAGGTAGAAGCTGCAGTCTGTAAGTGTCTGAGTGCAGCCAGCATAAAGTGATTTACAGCAGTCAAGGTGAGACAGACAGAAATTATAAAGATGTCCTTTTTTTAATGAAACATGAAAGATCAATTTATTTTGACAACAAACCAAGCTTATTTTCAATTTTGAGACCAATGATTAAAACAGCTGGAGAGACATCAGAGGCAAGAAGAGGGGTCCCTATTTGCCTCCAACTCTCTCAACAACAGCAATGACCAGGACCTGGGACCACGACCTTCCCCAGTCCCCCAAACCCCTGACAGGTCATCACCCTCCTCCCCCTCACTTTCTCCCTCCTCCCCACACCTGAAACTCACTGAGGAGATGATGGAGCGGGTCAATGCTGGGCTCAGATCTACCCCTGGCCCAATCCCTCTTTGTCACCCGTAAACCCCCCACCAGAGCAGCCAAAGGTTCGCCATCGAGCCCTGCCCTCAACAGAGCACTCGAAGTTACATTGCCCAGCCTCGCCCCCCTTAGTTCCTCCTTACCACCTTCATGCTCTGTCTCCACAGTCTGATGTGTGATGTGTGGAGGGTCCGGGCTGCGAGGATTATGGCAGTGGTGACTTTTCCCAGGAGAAGCTGGGACCCTGTTTACTAGAAGGTTTTAAAATTTCTGTA
>NW_005188894.1:3455-10684 GCF_000239375.1 Pundamilia nyererei
TCATGCGAATTCCTGAGATCAGATGGCCCAGGAAGTGAGTGGGCGTTAAGGCGTCTGGGAAGGGATCTCAAAACTGGATGTATGTACATAAAGTACACTTGTGTGGAGCGTTGCCTGCTGATGTGATGCTCTGAAGTGGACTGCCTATATTTCTATGCTGTACGTGCAGAAGTAATTTCTTTAATTTGTTTCTGAAGGTTCTTTAGGGTTTTTTGGCTTCTTATCCTCCCTTGATTGCATTGCCTAGAAGGAACATGTGTGTAACACCTAATTACACTTTGCAGATGTTAGAATGTACTGTTACATTAATCTCTGCAACCAGATTTTTGTTCTTTTCATACTGCAATGCAATAATTTCTATTTTTTTATTAGCTACTAAATTCTAAATTTGGCTGTTGCACAACACTTTGACAACACAACATATACACTGCTGCCTCATTTGCACATTTTCTTTGACACTTGATAATTTTCATAAACTGGTCACAAGTCATGGATTGAACTGGTGATAGCTGGGGGCTGTCAGGAGGGGTAACAAGGTACACTAAAGCTTCTTTTCTGCCCTTGATATCATGATATGTCTCTCTACACTTTTTGCATTGTCTGCGCTTTTCTCCCTCACTTAATTCATTGATCCTTTTCTTACTGCCTAATTGAAGGTCCTCCCTGTATTTTTCTAGTTCCTTCTCTAGATATCTTTCCCTCCTCTCTGGGTTGCCATCACGTCAAGTACGATGGCGCCACTGCTTTTCTGCAGCACTAAATGGTTGCTTGGCTCAGTATTTATTTATATAAATCATTTATTTATATCAGGCAAATAAAGTAATGTCAACTAATAGTCACATTAATAAATCATTTAATCAGTGGACTCACTCCAGTTAATTGCAAAACAACCCCCCAAAAAAAAAAAGTTTCTTTAGGATTTTATTTATTATGTTTCATTGTAAGGTGCAATGTTTATAGACAGGGGACAGGTGACAAATGCTGTTTTTTTCAGTGTTTAAAGTAGTTTTTATTAGTCCTTCATAACATATATATTTTAAATTTGCAATTACATCAACATGTGTGACATTTTGCTTAATAAGAAAATGCATTTTACAGTTAATCTTCATGTAAATTATAAATATAATTTCCACTGTTTGGAAATGGCACTCAAATCGGTGGAATGACCCTCAAACTAACCAAGGTTTCTAAATGATGCAGGAGAACGGATAGTGTTGACTTCCAGGAGGGCTCCATCGTTTTGACCTCTAAAGCCCACACTGAAAACTAAATACTGAAATGATTCACATAAGCACCCAAAGACTAAAACATACAGGTTGGAAATTGTTTAGTATGGAGATAAAAAAGTTCATGTTTGTCTTATTCAGTAACAACTGTATCACATGCTGGTCAGAAAAAATGCTGTTATAAGAATGATAACATGGCAAGCAGCCTTCTTTGCTCCTAACTTGTTAAGCTAAAGGTGTGTATACATATCCATAGGGTGCTATGCTTGTTTATGTGGCATCTCCATTTAGTCTCTCAGAAAGTTCAGATATGTTGCCAGAAGCTGTAAAGTCCAAAACGCACTTTTAGTTCACTCATTCTGGATTAGCTTTTATCAACATAAACAAAAATATATAGGTACTTACAAAGTGCAGAAGGTTTTTCTGAAATAAAGGGAAACAAATAATTTCAAAATTCCAGACAAATTTTTCAGTCTGTATTAGAATATCTGGTCAGTAAATTTGAATCGCTCACCTTTTTTCTTTTTGCAAACAGCAACACCAACAGCAGAAAAGAGGATGAGAACAAGAAGAATCACTGCAGCAATGATGGGGATGACTATGTCAGAGGCCCTCTCTGCTTAGTAAAAAACAAGCACAGAAGATAAAATCTGCAGATAAATCAGGTTAAAATAGAACAACATCCATGGGAAGAAAATGCAAACTCCACACAAAAAGGCTTCAGCCAGAGGGTGGACTCAAACCCAGTACCTGCTTGCTGTAAGGTGACAGTGCTAACCACCATGCCACCATTTTGCTTCTGCAAAAGTTTCTATGAGTTGTTTCTCCCGTAGGGTCCAAAAAGTGAATAAATTACACAAAACATTCCATCATCACTTTATAGACAATTCACAGTATCAGAAAACAAAATGAGTAAAGTGTTTCTCTCACCTTCATTATTATTTTTTTTGTTTTTGCCCCAGTTGCTTCTGATCGCTGCTTTGTTCAGTTTGGTGATAGTTAAGTTGTGTTCATCATCAGAGAGCTGAAACACGCAGTCATATCTTCTCCAGTCTTCAGGTGTTACTGATGAAACATTCAGATCAACACTCAGCTGGAAGGTCTCATCATTGTTGGGGAGGATCTCTCTGTGGTCCACACCTTCATGAAGCTCCTCTCCATCTTTACTCCAGAACATCATGGCTCTGTCAGGATAGAAACCTGTAGCGTGGCAGCTGACTGGAGAGGAGGGAGTCTTCTGGAGGAGAGACACTGAGGGAAAAACTGTAGAGAGGGAACGTGGGAAAAAGGGACATACCAGTAGTTTAGGGTAGGAAAAAAACATAAACAAAAATAACTGAATTGTTTGGCGGTAGCTATGGCATAGCTTCCACAGATTTAGCAACATCAGCAAGTGGTGGAGGCCAGCAGGTGGATAAGGGAAAGGGGAGGCAAGAGGAGGAGAGACCCGAGGCGGCCGCCGGTCATAGTGGCAGAGGAACTGAACTTCAGGTAAGAAGTTATGACCTGCTGTCTATCTGTGTCAGATATAAACCAAGTTGTAGTTTGTTTTCCTTGTGCTGACTTTTTACAGTCGCTTAGAATAACTGGTACTGCGTACTAGCTAGCATGACGGAGTTTATATACTGCTATGAAGTTACTGATAGTAAATTTTATTTTATGCTTAAGGTTAGTTTCTCAAACTCCTCAAAATCTTAACAAGCCAATCCTTACATGTTGCACCAGGTTGATTTATCATCAAAAGTGGAGAAGTCTGTGACAGAGGAGACAGAAGAGCAGCAGAGAGAGATGGAGCAAGAGAGAGAAATAAAAGAGCAGGAGAGAGAGATGGAGATGGAGAGATGACTTTATGTCATCCATGAGGGATGCATTTGACATATGTTTCACATATTATAGCCCAACAAGTTACTTATAGCAATTTAAATACGAGCAATCACTTTTGGCAGACAATCACTTTTTGGCACAACACTGGCTATTGCAGTTAATAATACAACAGCTTTTTGCCATTTTTTGTGTTTCTTTTTATCGCTGTGTAACTGAGTTCAATTGAAAGCCTGCATGCGCTAGTACCTCTTGCCACAAGTTCCCAGAATCCTTTGCGGTTTTACCCCTGAATGACGTCACATTTTTGGTGGGCCGGTCTCTAGTCAAAATGCCCGGGCCGATTTTTTGTCCCAGTCCAGCCCTGCATTCACACACTGGTGATGGCAAGCTACATGTAATCCAGTTAAGCTAAATGTAATCCAAGACACAATAAGAGCGATATGGTTACTAAGAACTGTATAAACTGAAATTTTAAACTAATGGATTTACTAAATGAAAAGTCATCGCTTATGCTTATGTCAATCATTCTCTTAAAACCACAAACATTAATATGCATATCATGTAAATCCAACCTACAATTTACCATCATTAGCAGCCGAACTCACCAGCAGGTTAAACTCAAAAAATGTTGGAAAATTACCAGAAATCATTAGAATACATTGTTTGTAAAACACTGATGAACTACACACCTCAATTAAAAAGGTGTTAGGTTATTTCACAAAAAAATAATATCAAACATTTAATGAAGTAAATTAAAATCACCAAGGAAACATTTATTCAATTAAAAGTTTAGACTACATCAAGTTAGTGTGCTCTGAGTAACTGTTACTATGATACAATTTTAAAAAATGTAAAGAAAACTTGCTTTTTAATGTCTTACTATGCAAATAATATTTCATCCAAGTAGAAAAAAAAGAACAACTTTAGACTTTAAAAAAAACCTAATTATTCTTTATGTGTGTGCACATTGTCAATACACTGTGGGTGAGCCACACCAAACCCCAAACTTGAATTAATCCCTTCTCTGTAGAAAGCACTTTGTGTCATGGTACAGGGTATTTGTTATAGATTCCAGTAATTCTGTCAGTAATTGGAAAGCAATCCTGCCACATAGTGGAAATTCAAAAATTAGTGGTAAAATCAATGAGCCCTCTCAGGACCTTTGCAACCTTATTATTGAAAACCATACTAATGGTATCACTAATTTTTAAACTACTGAAGGTTTGAGTGATCACTGTTAGGGCCATAATCCAATAGTGGGAAGAACAAAATTTCACTATAACCGGCCACAGCCAGGGGCTCCCTGCAAGATTTCAGCAAGAGGAGTGAAAAGAATTATTAGAAGAGTTGTCCAAGAGCCAAGGACCACTTGTGGACAGAAAGACCTGAAATCAACAGATATGAGTGTTTCAAAGAAAACAATAAGTAATCCATTCAGTGGCCAGGGATTCATTGCTGAAGAAAAAGCATGTTGAAGGGCATTAAAGGTTTGATGAACAACATTTAGAAAAGCCTGTGAAATACTAGGAGAATACAATCTGGTCTGATGAGACAAAAATTAAACTCTTAAGATTAATAGTTTACCAAGCCATCTTTGATCTTTATCTTTCGTTCGCATAGCCAGCAATAAGTCGGACTTGTTTCCGATGGGTGATGGACTCCGCCAGGGCTGCCCTTTATCACCGATTCTGTTCATAATCTTTATGGACAGAATTTCTAGGTGAAGCCAAGTGCCAGAAGGCTTTCACTTGGGTGGTCTCAGGATCTCATCTCTTCTTTTCACGGATGACGTGGTTCTGTTCGCTTCATCGGGTGATGGCCTCCAGCTCGCACTGGAATGGTTCGCAGCCGAGTATGAAGCGGTGGAAATGAGAATCAGCACCTCCAAATCATGGTCCACGGTCCCCAGCCGGAAAAGTGTGGAATGCCCACTCCGGGTCAGGGACGAGTTCCTGCCCTAAGTGGAGGAGTTCAAGTATCTTGGGGTCTTGTTCACAAGTGACGGGAGAAGGGAGATCGATAGGCGGATTGGTGCTGCGACTGCAGTGATGCGGACGCTGTACCGATCTGTCGTGGTGAAGAGGGAGCTGAGTGTAAAAGCAAAGCACTCAATTTACAGGTCAATTTACGTCCCTACTCTCACCTATGGTCATGAGCCGTGGGTAGTGACCGAAAGAACGAGATCACAGATACAAGCGGTGGAAATTGGCTTCCTCCAAA
The DNA here is from genome assembly GCF_000239375.1 of Pundamilia nyererei. Classification (NCBI taxonomy): domain Eukaryota; kingdom Metazoa; phylum Chordata; class Actinopteri; order Cichliformes; family Cichlidae; genus Pundamilia; species Pundamilia nyererei. The sequence goes on from NW_005188894.1 coordinate 8,726, forward strand.
GGGTGGCTGGACTCTCCCTTAGAGATATCCCTTAGAGATAGGGTGAGAAGTTCGGTCATTCGGGAGGGGCTCAGAGTAGAGCCGCTGCTCCTCCACATCGAAAGAAGCCAGTTGAGATGGTTTGGGCATCTGACAAGGATGCCTCCTGGGCGCCTCCTGGGTGAGGTGTTCCGGGCATGTCCCACTGGGAGGAGGCCCCGGGGCAGACCCAGGACACGCTGGAGAGATTATATCTCTCAGCTGACCTGGGAAGGCCTTGGTGTTCCCCCGGATAAGCTGGAGGAGGTGGCTCGGGAAAGGGAGGTCTGGGCTTCTCTGCTTAGGCTGCTGCCCGCCTTATCCGGTCGGCCCCAGATAAGCGGAAGAAGATGCTGTACCCTTAAAAATAAACAGCTGCACTGACAGCACGTTCATCAGTTTTATTATATATTTTACAGATCTTTAATCACAGTTTTTTCATCATTTAATACCATCTCTGACTGGATTAGGCACCACTCATAGGGATTATTTTGTTTGGAAAAATTAATCACTGCCCTTTTTATGTGAGCAAACACAGAGCCTGAAACAGAAAGCTGACAGCCACCATCATAATACCTGTTATCTCCAACAGGAGCATTGGGTTTTGTCAAGCAGGCTAAACCAAAGAAAGGATGGCTATGTGGAACTTTATTCACAGTACAATCTTCAGACTGCACAAAGTCAAAAACTGACATGAAGATAAAACCTCTTCAGCAAAGAATACTTCTGTGCTTCCTTGATTATAGTTCTTCCAGCAAGTTCCTTCTCCTCTAATCATAGCTTTTCAACTGTCAGTCGGTTACGCCTGTGTCACTAAAGCAATTTGGGTCTAACATGATTTGAGGTTAAAGCAGGAATTAAACTCTGGCTCCAACAATAAGCCCACAGCACCATTGTTCTGTTTTCTCCTCACACCCCTACTTCCCTGCAGTTAAGTATTCGCTTCCTCTCCTGTTGCAGTTTTTCACAGTCCCGATCATGGCTTCTCTTGGCACTCACATCCATAACTGTTTCCGTTTCCTCTGGTGTGAGTTACGCCTTCACTTTCCTAATGTTGCTCTTGTCTCCTAGTAAGAAAAATAAACCTCGTACATAGTTGGTTGCAAACTTGTGTTGAGTCTGCTTTTTGTGTCCAGTCTTGGTGAGATCCTCGTTTCTTAACAGAGTGGATGATGTTTTTGCCAGTAAAGTAAAAAAAAAAATTGCTTTTCTCTTGAGAACTCATTACTTGAAAACGCAACACATCTGTCCAAGGCAAACAGATTTATTTGTGAATGGGTGAAGTCACAATTACTGTTCTGTACTGTGAACCTTTTCATGTCACCTACTACACACAGAACGCGTTGTATTTTTGCGAAATATTTGTCCTGAAATTAAGTTGACATAAAGTGATGATGAGCTGGCCGTGATGTGCTTAAACAAAAACAGGACGCAGGGAGAATTCTGTAATTTGACCCATGAGTTGAAGCTGTATCACAGCTTCAGGATATCAGTGGAACAGTTTGAACTCTTGCTAGCTAGCAGAGTTTGGAATACATCTGAAGAGGCAGAGCAATCACTCCAGAGAGCTGAGTGAGCAAGAGCAGTGTTTAGTAAGTAAGTAAGTAAGTAACATTTTATTTATAGAGCACATTCCTATATAAAAGATCACAAAGTGCTTCACAAAGTATAAAACAAAAACAGACAGAAGTTAACAAAATGCAATTCTAAAAAGATGTGTTTTTAGTTGTTTGTGTGTCTGAGGTAAAATAGTATAATTTTACTATTTCCGTATTATTCAGTACCGGTGTGCAATTTGGTGTTCGCTCGCTCTGCGGTAGAGTATCACTTCCTGTTCCTGCTCAAACACAGTGGTGTTTCTGAGTAGCTTATTTGCTTAGCAATTTAATTAACAACTTTTAAATACATTCTTCTTTCATAGTATAATCTTCACGTGCTTCA
>NW_005188895.1:0-1096 GCF_000239375.1 Pundamilia nyererei
CTTCATCAAGCTTTGGTGGTACTTTGTAATTGGAAACCATCCTCTGCTACCAATGTTAACTCAAAAGACACGACGTCGTACTCTCATTCACAGCACTTTATTCGTTCTGCCATTTTACATACTGACAACAACAACCCTTCGCGGGCAACAGTACTCTCACGATAAAACAGAAAATAACAAGTTAACACTAACAACCATCAAAATAATGATAATGATAAACTTCCATGAGTAGATGTATGTAGGTGCAGGCTCAGTACTTTTGTCCATGTAAGTATGAGCTTCATTGTCACCACTTCAGGTTGCTTCCAACTGAGCTATACTGGAATTTAATTCCATAACTGCCAAGCATGCAGGAAGGTAGCACCAAAGGAGGAGTTCAGAGGTGTTTTAAGCTTGCAAGACCAACAGGTTTCTTTGTTTTTTCTTACTAAACAACAAGCTGTGGTGGAGTGAGTTGAATGTATTGTCCAAAAAGAATACTTCCCTATCAACTCCTCTCTCTCTCTCACTGTGATTGTGTGTTTTTCTTTCTCTCTTTTTTTTAAATTATGTATTGTTAATTGTAAGAGTTTTTGGAAAGCTTTTATTTCACTGGATATTTTCTCACCCCACTAATCTGCTTACCTGTTTAGGTGTGCAAACTAGAGGTGTAACAATACTCCTGAGGGGTAAATGTGAGTGCAGATGGTTGCCTGTCTGTCTGTGTTAGCCCTACAACAAACTGATGACCTCTTTGTACCCTACAACTCAATCTATGCCACCACTCCTTGCAAATGTGTTTGCAAAACTCACCTACTTTTTCCACTTCTACGTCCCTTCAGTGACAGATCTCATTTGTTTCAATCTGCAGCAAAACAGCGACTAAACACTAAAGATCTCAATATGCTCCAAGAGATGGTTTGCCTTATTGCTAAACTCTCTACTGAGAAAAAAAATGATGCTGTTTGAATGGATCTAATTGATATAAAATGTTTGCATTGTTAACAAAAGTATATTTGAACACATCCTCATTGCATGCCTTTTCCACAATGCTAAAAAAATTTGTTTCGTTCTATTCCTGCAGGAGTTGTGTGTGTTTTTCTTTCTTTCTTGTTTT
>NW_005188895.1:1361-4994 GCF_000239375.1 Pundamilia nyererei
ATCACAAGTACTGAGAACTTCCTGCAGGATTCTTGCTACTGCTAGCTAAACCTGAAACACGGGTTTTTGCCCACACAGTCACTGGAAACCACTTCACACAACAAAGTCTAAATGTCAAATAACTGTAACAACCATCAAAATAATGATAATGATAAACTTCCATGAGTAGATGTATGTAGGTGCAGGCTCAGTACTTTTGTCCATGTAAGTATGAGCTTCACTGTCACCACTTTAGGTTGCTTCCAACTGAGCTGTACTGGAATTTAATTCCATAACTGCCAAGCATGCAGAAAGGTAGCACCAAAGGAGGAGTTCAGAGGTGTTTTAAGCTTGCAAGACCAACAGGTTTCTTTGTTTTTTCTTACGAAACAACAAGCTGTGGTGGAGTGAGTTGAATGTATTGTCCAAAAAGAATACTTCCCTATCAACTCCTCTCTCTCTCTCACTGTGCTTGTGGGTGTTTTTCTTTCTTTCTTTTTTTAAATTATGTATTGTTAATTATAAGAGTTTTTGGAAAGCTTTTATTTCACTGGATATTTTCTCACCCCACTAATCTGCTTACCTGTTTAGGTGTGCAAACTAGAGGTGCAACAATACTCCAAAACTTCTGTTTTGATATAGGAAAATATATCAATTTTACAACACTGATATGCTTTAATAAAGGATTTACTTCTCGATGTGGGTATAGATTTATGGGGAAGAGGGAACTTCGGGATATGAATTGTGGGTGATGCATTTTCTGATTTTTATACATGCTAGACATGTGGTAGAGCTCTAATATGCATCTTTTAATTAGTTTGTGTGAGATAGCGTGGCCAAAGTTGTCACGACTGGGGCAGCAGCCATGTGAAGTGTGGAAGGAGGACTCAATTGCAGCACTTATTAAGATGTGAGGATGGTTTATTGAGAATACCGAACACAAAGTGGGGATGGCAAAACAGAACTAAGGATGAACTAAACTGGGAGAAACTAAACGAAAGAGAAGCAAACCTGAACATGAAGGGAGGACAGCAGGGAGAGCACGCAGGGGATTCACAGAGTAATGCAGAGTACGCAGAGTAACACAGAGGATGAACACCGATGACGCAACGAGGAACAGAGGCAAACACACACTATAAATACACAGAGGGACACTGGGAAATCACACACACAGGTGGGAGACACAGCTGGACCTGATTAACCTGACGAGACAGGGGAACACTAACACCAGGGACCAACAGAGGGAGCACAAACCCAGAAACCCAGTATCTAAAACACAAAACACAAACCATCCCAAAACAGCCCACAAATAATAATGAAAATAATAACAATAAATACACCAAACACAAAATCACTGAGTCACGGACTCAGGATATGACAGTACCCCCCCTCAAGGGCTGGCTCCCGACACCCACAGAGAAACACCACCAGACCCGGGTGGGCGGTAGGGGGTCCAGGACGGAGGGACCGGACCAGGACAAAAATGGAGGCCCTAGAGTCCCAAACAAAACATTCACAAAACACACAGGGGAGCAGAGTCCGAAAAATAGTTCAGGTGGCCGGCCTGGGGGCCAATAGCACAGAAGCCCAGGATGGGACAGTTCAGGAGGCCGGCCATGAAGAAGGCCGTGGCGGCGCGCAAACAGTTCAGGAGGCCGTCCATGCGGAAGGCCATGGCGGCAACAGAAGTCCGAAGGCCGTCCACGCGGAAGGCAGTGGTGGCGATGACCTTGTTCAGGAGGGCGTCCACAACGGCAATGACGACCGGCCTAGAAAACGGCCGGTGATGATGAGGTGCTAGACGTGAGGCGGTGCTATTAGGAGCAAACGACATAATCCGGTTGTTCAGTGATGACGCAACGAATCCTACTTCCGGGTCTAAAGTAGTCTGCGTTTAATATGGCTTTTGTGTTGTTAACATGTTTAATGTTATGTATTTTCTTCTATTTGATCTCAAAAAGCTCCTAAAACAGTCAGTGATCACTGTTGACCTCCCTCGGCTTTTATTACCACTAATCATTTATTTAAGCTCAGTTTTTAAAACCTTAGGATGTAACTACAGCCCAGCCCATGCAGCAGTATATGAATGACTAACCTCGTATTGTGGATGGATTATCTCAGTTGTTCTCCTGGCTGAAGTTTGGTCCTTTTACAGCACCCTGCCATGCGATTACATTTGTTCCTGACCACCAAGAACACTCACGTTAACTTAAAAAACGTTAAAAAAAGTTAGCTTGTTTATATTATGCTAACATAGCTGTGTCACTAACGGTCACGTAGCACATCATTATATACCAGCTAGCCCAACTTCAGTAACAAACGTCACTGCTGTTTAGTTTTCTTTCTTCATTTATGCTGGAAGTGATAGCAGAGCTGTACATTTTAATTTGTTTCCAAAACCCCGCAGTCAGGACATGCTATATTGTATTTAGATAGAAACTAGCGAGCTAACTCCCTGCTAACTTCTAACTCCATTAAATGTAATAAATTCCGTTTTCATGGATGCCTTGATGTTAAACTAAATTGTTACACCTGGTAGAGCAGAACGCTGATCATTTTATTAAAGATGAAAGACTTTAGACAGTTTTTCAACTCTCAGTAATGCCATAGTGATCGTTTGATATATGGACCTGCAGCGGAGTTTAGACCCAGACACGGCTAGTGATGTCAGACTGAACAATCGGATAATAATAATAATACATTTTATTTATAGGCGCCTTTCAGACCCTCATGGTCACCTTACAGTAACACATAAACATACCATAAAAACCATAAGAAAAATGTATATATAGCAAACATGGTAGATAAAATTTAGACATAAACAGTCATAAAAGTATAAAAACAAATATAAAAACTGAGCAAGGTAAAAATGGTGATAGAAGTAACTTTTATGCTTTAACTGCAGATGTCTATTATTAAAACATACCTCCGTTATAAAGCTTGCAAATGAATTAAAATGTTCATATATTTTTGTATCACATGCCATTATATCCTGTCACGTACACATGCACGTGAGCTTTTCAATAACCTCTCTGCTGAGAAGTCACACAACTTCTAAACCCATATCAAAAGAGGAACAAACATGCAACTGTTTGTTCCAAGATATAGGCCCCACACCCACACACACACACACACACACACACATACATATATACTCATGCTGATAACCAAGCTTGATAAACAGGAAATGCTATGCAACTGCCTCTTGGTATGTTATAAATAAAGCTGACTACAATGCCTCGGTTGTAAGTATCGGCCGATCACTCACCCGTGCACGTAGCTCTATGAAACTCCTTTTGACTGTCTTGTATTCCTTCATCGTATTTAAAAATGTCACACACCACTGACAAATGGCCTAAGAGAGATCAGGTGTATGCAATTCTAAACAGATGGGTTTTGAGTAGTGATTTAAAAGTGGTGAGACAGTGTGTGGTCCGTAGAGCAAGTGGAAGTGCATTCCAAAGTCTCGGGGCAGAACAATTAAAGGCTCTGAGTCCAATGGTAGTCAGGCGAGCAGGTGGAACTGACAGAAGGGAAGCTGAAGAAGAGCGGAGTGTACGAAGGGGCGAGTATGTATGGAGAAGATCGGATAGATATGGAGGAGCAAGGTTATGAAGCGCTTTGAAAGTGAGAAGCAGGATCTTGAAATTGACA
>NW_005188895.1:5464-8166 GCF_000239375.1 Pundamilia nyererei
TTAAACAGTCAGAAATGGATGTGGGTGGGAGAGTAGCTGTGGGTTTGGAGGATAGGTAGAGCTGGGTGTCATCTGCGTAGCAGTGAAACTGGATGTTATGCTTCCTAAAAATATTACCTAGGGGTAGGAGATAGATGATAAAAAGTAAAGGACCCAGGACAGAGCCTTGGGGTACACTGGAATTAACTGGAGTAGATACTGATCTGTGAGGGAGTAACTGAACAAACTGTGAGTGGCCAGAGAGATAAGAAGTAAACCAGGTGAGTACTGTACCATTGATGCCAATAGATGCTAATCTTTGAAGGAGGATGTGGTGGGAGATAGTATCGAAAGCTGCTGTAAGGTCAAGGAGAATGAGGATGGATATAAGTCCAGAATCAGCTGCAAGCAAAAGATCATTGGTGATTTTTACTAGGGCTCTTTCTGTACTGTGACATGAACGGAAGCCGGACTGAAACTGTTCGTACAAGTTATTTCCAATGAGATGATGATGACCCTGTATATTTGGAGATAAGAGTAGGATTTCAGCGAGAAAGTTAGAAAAATCAGTTAAAAAGTCAGAGTTGATTTTAGGTGGACGGTAAACAGCAACTAATACTGTGGGGGTTGGTCCATTAATTTGAATCAGCATGGATTCAAACGAGGAGTAGGCAGGAGCAGAAAGAGAAGATACCTTATACTTGTTGTTGTACAGGATCGCAAGGCCACCCCCACGTCCCGACACACGAGGCTGGCAGGTGTAAACAAATCCAGGCGGAGTGGTCAGGTTGAGATCGGCGAAATCATTTGGACGCTGCCAGGTCTCCGTCAGACGTAGAAAGTCAAGGTTATGTTCATTGAGAAGATCATAAACAAGAGGTCCCTTGCTGGAGAGGGATCGGACATTAAGCAATCCGACATTAAGCAATCCGAGGGTGCTTGCTAGGGCTAGCAAGCACCCTAGGGTCAGCAGTCCGTCCACCAGGCTTCCTAGCGGAGCGACGGTGAGATGACCACAGGGATGGTATCGAATTCCTGCTGTCGATCCTGTAATTCCGTCTGGATCCGCGGTGGACATACTTTCGACGCGGGCGCCAGGCAATGCCAGGGTGCAGCAGTGAAGCCGGTGGAAAGGTCGAGAGGTGCTGGAAGCGCAGAAAGAGTAGCTCTCTACCTCAGCGTGGAGGAGACGGGCTGGAGTATGGACTGCAGAACAAACCCAGCGAAAAGAGCCCGGAAGAGCAGCACCTTAGCAGTAGCCATGATGTAATACCGCCTATCCAAAGCGGCTAGCAGCTGATGCTGACAGCTGGTGCTAACAGCTGATGCTAACAGCTGATGCTAACAGCTGACAGTAAATGTGTCCAATGCACACCGGCCAAACAGGTCAGGCAGGGAAGCACTTCACCTGGCAGACAGTAGGTTCAGAGAATAAAAACAAACAAACTTTTGTAACTATACTAAGCAGTAAGTATACACTGTATACAGAGGGGAGCAGCGGCAGCCAAACGCGCCAGCATCCACTCCTCCTCTGATTGACTGAACACACATCTCCAACGTGTGTGTGAAGACCACACATTGAGCGGGAGCTGAGGTTTGGCGGGAGGTGGATGGAGGAGAGAGGACGGATGGCAGCTGCGTCTGCTGGCAAAACTGGTTGGAGCAATGCCAAAAATTCAAACCGGGTTGGCAGTCCACCCGTGGCGGCGGTTGAGCACGACTGTTCCGTGAGTGGGTCAGCTGTGGGCAGCTGGGATGACTATGTTGATTTTGACGAAGAGGAGGAAATGCCTCTGGAGCAAGTGCAAGGTGAGCAGAGGAGGGAAAAGCGTAAAAGAGGTGGGAGCAGTAGTGGTAGGGATGACTCTTTAGAAGCTAGAGAGAGAACAAGAATGTTTGTTGTTCTGAGATTCAATGAAAGAAAGTCCATATTAAAAAACTGAGTCCGTTCGTGTTGACAGCTGAACTTAACAGTAAAGTGGGAGATATAGTTTCTGCTAAGGTACTCGCAGATGGAAATCTTCTTGTGCAATGTGTGAATGAAGAGCAGCTCAACGAGGCTTTGAACTTAAAACAATTGGGGAAGTTTAAAGTAGAAAATGCTGGGCAAGTGGGTGCACAGACGGGAGGTGGATACAGGGGGGTAATTTCTGGGGTGCCCATTAGTGTGAAAATGGATGATCTGAAAAGCAAAATCAAAGGAGGAAATATGATTTCTGTGGTCAGAATGAAAGCAACAAAAGAAGGACTTAAGGTGGATAGTGAAAGTATCCTGATACACTTTGAAGAAGGAAATCTGCCAAGGAAAGTGTTTTTGGGTTTTTAGTTATCCAGTACGAGCCTATGTTCCAAAACCTCTGAGGTGCTTTAACTGTCAAAGGTTTGGACACTTAGCGAAAAACTGTAAGGAAAAGAGGAGATGTGCTCGGTGTGGTGGAGACCACGAATATGGGAAATGTGGAGATGGAGTTCAACCAAAGTGTTGTAGTTGTGGTGGGAGTCACAGTGTTACGTATGCTGGATGTGAGAGAATGAAACAAGAAACTCATATTCAAAAAGTGAGGGTGGAGAAGAAGATCTCCTATGCTGAAGCAGTGAGGGTGATGAGAGTGAGTGAACAGGTCAACGTCAACCCAGGACAGGGTGCATCTCGGGATCAAGGAGTTACCCGGATCAACACAAATGGTATGGTTATTGATAAGATGGCATTGGTTACATTCATT
>NW_005188895.1:8278-10682 GCF_000239375.1 Pundamilia nyererei
GAGGGACAACCTCAATTGTCAGTCAAGTCAGGAAACATGATGTTCTTTTATGTAATCATGGTACTTATTCTTCAATGGAATGCAAGGAGTCTGTTGGTCAATGGCCAAGAGTTGAAGCATTTCATCAAACTACTTGATGTTAAACCGGATGTCATTTGTGTACAGGAATCTTGGCTTAAAACTTCTTTGGATTTTGTGTTGTATGGGTACAAAATAATAAGAAGTGACAGGGACCATGGTGGAGGGGGAGGGTGTGCAACGTTTGTCAAACGAGACATTCCATATAGACTCCTGGGTAAAGGCAATGATTTGGAGTATATTACTATTGAGGTTTGGGACAGGAATGAACCAAATGTTATTGTGAATTTCTACAATCCTTGCGCCAGATTGGAGCTGCCGCGTCTTCGTTCAATTGAAGGAAGTGACTGTCGTAGAGTTATTTGGTGTGGGGATTTTAATGCCCATAGCAGAGTGTGGGGAGGCACACACACAGATAAAAATGGTAAGGTAATTGAGGAATTGATGGATACATGCAATTTGGTGTGCCTGAATGATGGTAGGGGGACCAGATGTAATGTTGTTGGAACAGAGTCAGTTTTGGATTTAACTCTAGCCTCAACTGTCCTTGCACGAATAAGTCAGTGGACCATCAGAACAGACACTACCATAGGCAGTGACCATTATCCTGTTTTCTGTAATGTTGGAGGGAAGATACAGGTATCTCTAAGAGAGGTGCATAAGAAGTGGAGTTTTCATAGGGCTGACTGGACAAAATTCCAAAAATTATGTGAGGAAATGATTGAAGGTTGATGAGTCTGGTAGCGTTGATCAAATGAATAATCAGTTTATTGAAGTACTTATGGTAGCCGCCAAGGCCTCAAAACCGACCAGTAAAGGCAAGGACTTCGGTGACATGGTGGACAGAGGAATGTCGAATTGCTGTAAAGGAAAGAAACAAGGCGTTTAAATTTCTCCAAAGAACCCTTAATATACAAGCTCTGATTGCATACAGGAAAGCAGTGGCAGTAGTCAGGAGAACAGTGAGACAAGCAAAGCGGAGCAGTTGGAGCTTGTTCTGTTCTAAAATAGGAAGAACCACTCCAGTGGGGGAGGTCTGGGGCATGGTCAGAAGAATGGGAGGTGACCGGCGGGAATGGGATTACCCAGTTCTATCTTCAGGCCGACAGAACTTTGTAACAGCTCAGGAAAAAGGGGAGGTTATGGTGAAAACGTTTGCTAAGATTCATAGCTCTGATAACATATCAGTGTTGGGAAAAGACAGAATGTGCCAAACTAAAACACGGTATTCGGAGGCTCTAGTAAGAAAGGCGCACATAGACAGTAGTTTGGATGTGGTGTTTTCTCGGGAGGAATTGGTGAGAGCACTTCAAAAAACAAAGCCCACAGCCCTGGGAAAGGATCAAATTTGTTATTTAATGTTGAAGAACCTTGGTACGAAAGCGCTTAATAAACTGCTGTGTTTGGTTAACACAGTTTGGATTAAGGGTGAGCTCCCAAGTACTTGGAAGGAGGCTGTTATTGTGCCAATAAGAAAACCCGAGAAGGATCCATCTAAACCAGATAGCTACAGACCAATCGCTCTTACATCAAATGTGTGCAAGTTAATGGAACGTATGATAATGGCAAGACTGTCCTTTGAGCTGGAAAGAAAAGGGGCGTTAGCCAATTACCAAAGTGGTTTCAGGACAGCTCGGAACACAACTGATGCTATTATTAGACTTGAGAATGTTGTAAGGAAAGCGCAGGCCAATAAAGAGTCTGTTTTGGCAGTGTTTTTGTGACATAGAAAAGGCATATATGTTGTGGAGGGATGGGCTTTTAATCAAGTTGCATAAGTTGGGTATTGGTGGCAGGACATTCAATTGGATCCAAGACTTTTTATCTGGTAGGAACATCCAAGTGCGAATTGGGTCTACAATTTCTAGTCAGTGCACGGTTGAGAATGGAACGCCACAGGGCAGTGCGATTAGTCCCCTGCTTTTTGTTGTAATGATCAATAACGTTTTTTCTGATGTTCCTGAGGGAATTGGGAGGTCTTTGTTCGCTGATGATGGTGTGTTATGGAAAAAAGGAAGAAATATTGAGCATCTAGTGGGCAAGGTTCAGGAGGCTGTAAATATGGTGGTTGAGTGGGGATTTGACTGGGGATTCAGGTTTTCGGTGGAAAAAACAAAAATGATGTTCTTTACCAAAAGAAAAGTGAGTGAGACTTTGACATTGAAACTGTATGACAAGGTAATTGGGAAAGATAAGATAAGATAAGATAAGATAACCTTTATTAGTCCCACACGTGGGACTAATAACCTTTATTAGTCCCACACGTGGGACTAATAACCTTTATTAGTCCCACACGTGGGAAATTTGTTTTGTCACAGCAGGAAGT
>NW_005188896.1:0-2046 GCF_000239375.1 Pundamilia nyererei
AATTCCTTTAATTTTAAATATGTTTATATTGTCTTCCTGTAAAATAGTCAGATGTCTATTCATATTAATGTACAGAATTCACCTGCTTGCTGCTACTACTGCACATTCACCTAATGTATATACTATATATATATATAATGTTCTTCCTCTACCCCCCATTTTTGCACATGTCGAGGAGCCTGTCAGGCTACATTTCACTGTGTGTTATACTTGTATAACTATGCATGTGACAAATAAAGTACCTTGAACCTCGAACCTTAAAACTTTCCTTTTTGCTAAAGCATATAGTTAGGGCTGGACCAGGTGAACTGTTGGATCTGCGCTTCAGCAGGCCCGCTAGTTCAAAGACTTATCACCCATGAAGAAAGCAAGACGAACAGTTTAACCGGTTTTACTTGCTAGCAAGGGGAGCCTTTGGCAGCATCTCTGCCCTCTGTCTCAAATGACTCCAAAAACCAGGACCCCAGCCTTTTATTCTGTGACACTCAGTTTCACAAACACCCATTGTAAACCCCACCTGTGGTGCGTCACGCACTGAGTGTGTGTGTGAGTGTGTGTGTGTGTGTGTGCATGTGCGAGCACGTACATGTGTATGTGTGTGTGCACATGAGTGAGTGTGTGTGGATGTGGGTGTTTTTGTGTGACTTTCTGCTGATCACAAAGGGTCATCTTCCCTCACCCTATATATGGCTCAACCCCTTTTTAACAGTCTCACCATACACAAGGTGAGGACATAAAGGGCAGGAAGTAAAACATTTCACCAAATAAGGACAGAGAATCTTCACATAGGATGTCCCTACAGTTAAACCCCCACCCCCACCATTCAACAGGCTGGGGAGGGATAGAAACAAAGAATATCTTTAATCATACAATTTAAAGCAAGGCTTACAAATTTAAGTAAAATAATGACAACATTTAACAATTTCAACCTAACATGACCCTGAATCCTCCCTTAGTTATGCTGCAATAGATGTAGGCTGCCGGGGGATTCCCATGATGCATTGAGTTGTTCCTTTCCAGTCACCTTTCTCACTCACTATGTATTAATAGACCTCTCTGCATTGAATCATATCTGTTATTAACCTCTGTCTCTCTTCCACAGCATGTCTTTGTCCTGTCTTCCTTCTCTCACCCAAACCTGTCGCAGCAGATGGCCGCCCCTCCCTGAGCCTGGTTCAGCTGGAGGCTTCTTCTTAAATTATATTATTATTAACAATTATATTAATTATTATTAATGTAATATAAAGTATATTATGTAACATAAAGCCCCTTGAGCCAGCTGAATATGTAAGTGAAGTTCATTTTATCCACAGTTAAGTTAAATACAAATGCCCAGCAAGTTAATTCTTGTAAGAAGCGGTGGAAGCAACACTGATGATCTGTTTGGAATCAATGATAGTGTTTAAAGTCCAACATCTAGTGACCATATATAAATCATGCGTGAGGATGGTGTTAGTGTAAAATGTGAATTTCTGCCTCTGTCACTGAGGGGGACGTCCACCACATGGAAATCGATTTGTTTTCCAACCAAACTACAGATCACTGAGAGCAGAGGAGATTAAATTTCTCAGCTTTTCAGAGTTTACATTGTATAAATGCATTTACACTGTTAAATTGCGAGGAATTGATTCAATCACTGAAATAAGATATATAAATTAAGGGCAACTACAACAGTTCTTCCTTGTGTAGGTTTTTGCATTTGTCACAGCGGACTTTAACCACACTCATTTTTTACTGCTCTTGTCTTTTATGTTTGTGTGTAAGTTTTAAGTAATAGTGTTTTCAGAGTGTATAATGAGAAAGGAACTATAAACTCATTATAGTTACACTGAACATGATTTTGGCATGAATATAAAAAATAAGTTACCCACTTCTGTGTTTGAACCAATAGAAAGCTGGTGCTCAGAGGAAGAGGGCGGGCTTTACTTGGTGTCAGTGACAGAAATGAAAAAAAGCTCAAATGAGTGAGAAGGACGATGAAGGAAACATCTGTGCTGTGTCTGCTCTGTAAGTAGAATCTCTGTGTTTGTTTGAATTCTTGTACTT
>NW_005188896.1:2151-3661 GCF_000239375.1 Pundamilia nyererei
AGAAGACATGAAAAACAAATCAGGCTGAATTCAAGTTCAAACACCACGAGGACCAACTGCAGGTCTGAACTGACTCTTTATCTTTGCTCAGGAGTCGAGGAAACACAGCAGGCAGTGAAAAGATCAAATCATTCACTCATTATATCAACACAGCTGCACAGTGGACACATGACTTTACATGTTTTTTTATATTGATGTAATGTGGAGATCATAACAATCAGAAGGAAACAATAATTGTATTCAGAGATGTTTTTTGGGGGGAAAAAAGAAGTAAAGGAGCTTTAAGTGTCCAGAATGTGAGAATAATTGGACTGTATTTGTTTTTATTGTGTTTTATTTTTTTAAACACTTTCAAGTCTTTTGATGTCCAAACTTCATTCTCCTCACCAACAGGAGTGAGTATGTAATCAATTAGATTGTTTGTTTGACTTTTAGTCTTTTTGTTAGCAATTAAGTATGCACAGTTTTCATTATATCATTTCCAAATTTCGTGTGATGGAAGATGCCAGTAAAAGCTCAAGCTGATTTAATTTTAGTGAATATTTGGTCAAGGTCACATCAAATGTGACTTTGAAACAATTTAAAATATTAGATTGATTTAAGGTGTTAGTGGTATCTACCGTTACACAGACCTTGAACTTTATATTACCAACGTTTTTAATGGTTTTTTATGGACCATTTTTAAAATCTACAACAATTTACTAGGCCTTGGTAGACATGAGTACACCACTTTGGTATTCAATGCTTCAAGAATTTGGTCAAAGGTCAAACATGACAATGGTATAAAAGCAGGCTGTTCAGACATGTCGTAATAAAATTGTCAGGAAAAAGTAATTAAAAATAATAAAAATAAAATAAATAAAATAAAATACAGGTTTTAGTTTACCCTTTTTACTCTTAGATGAGTTGCACTCTGAATGCTGTTATTGACACGTTGCAGACATCAAACAGAAGAAGGAGTAGCTATATACGCGAGAGACGAGTTTGTGTGTTTGTCAGCTGTTTGTGTGGAGTTGTTCTTTATGTTCACTTCAAATCAACCTGAGTGTCATTTCTCTTTAGTTCTGATCTCACTGCTGAGCTGCACAACAAACCAAGGTCAGTAACCTTCTTCTGTCACAGTTTAAACCTGGTAGATCCTCACTGATGTGACCTGATTGGGTTCATGTTTCAGAATCAAGCAAAACATCCTTTTAACACTTTAACACAGACACAAAAATATAACCGAGCAGCATTTTTCATTGTAACCCTCACAGCTCGTCTGACTGTGAGTCCCAGCAGCTCTCAGTTCTTTGAATATGACTCTGTGACTCTGAACTGTGAGGAGGACAACAGCTCTGCTGGATGGACTCTGAGGAGAAATGGAAGCAAACTACATTGTCGAGGCCAGTTGGCAAAGCCAACCAGATGTCACATCAGTAAAATCTTCTCATGGGACAGTGGAGTTTACTGGTGTGAGTCCAGAGAGGGTCCCATCAGTAACATGGTTAACCTGACAGTCACTGGTAAG
>NW_005188896.1:5820-7505 GCF_000239375.1 Pundamilia nyererei
TCTAAACTCCTGCATGAAAACCAAAGAAGCAACTTCCTGTTGTTTGCTCTATTTAATGTGACAATGCTTCTGGCGTGTGTTCCAGTTCGGCTAAAATAGTGTTCATGGTGCAAGAACGTGTTTCCTTTGTAATATGTGGTGAAGTGCAAGTTTGCATTGCATTAAGATAGTAGCTTTGTAGTTCTTTTTTTTTTTTCACACAAACACCCACCAGTTTTTGGTCAACTGTTGTTTCACAGCAGAGGTGTAAAGAAGTAGGAAAAAAATTCTGCAGTTCTATTGCAGTTGTTGTTGCTGAACTAATTTACATCTTTCATTCTGCAGCTATTGATCCAGCTGTGGTGTACTCAGCAGTGAGAACTGAAGATGTCACCTATGGACAGATAGCCATCAAACCAAAGAAGACCAGAGGTACAGCTGCTCTTAATCGTTAAATCTAAACAGAGCAAAAGCCAGCTGGTATTATTGTTGTGTCCATTCAAATTTATCCAAAAATATCTAACATTATGCCTTGTATTTTCAACTTTGACAGAATCAAGCTATCTCTGTCCAGTCTTTAGTCTGAACCAGTTGTTCTCAAACTTTTCACAATGAGTATCACCTCATAAAATAAAAAATCTTGAAGTACCACCCTTATGACAGGCATTAAAGTACAGTAGTATACGCCTTTTTAACACCACATACAGTTTACACAAGACAATTTTATTTCCTATATGAATGTTATATAACTGTCATAAACAGGATTTGACAACTGATAATAATAACAACTGTACTGCATTAAAACATTCACAGGAGATGGGATATCCAATCTTTAAGTGATGACCTGATGAAATTTGGTCCAAACTAATCTGCATTTATTAAGGTGTTTTTAACCCTTTAAAGA
Organism: Pundamilia nyererei; assembly: GCF_000239375.1. Taxonomy (NCBI): domain Eukaryota; kingdom Metazoa; phylum Chordata; class Actinopteri; order Cichliformes; family Cichlidae; genus Pundamilia; species Pundamilia nyererei. Next base: position 6,704 of record NW_005188896.1, read on the forward strand.
AGGATCAGTCACAAGGACTTTTTCCTATAAGCTGGATACATTTAATCTTAATGGACATTGAATATTACTAAAACTTTGATATGAAGCATTGCAAGGTTAGGGTGAGGTTGTTTTAACAATCTGGGTCGAGGTACAGATGGAAACTATCAGAGCATTTTCTACATGTTACAAACTGTTGTTCTGCACTGTCATCCAGCTTTTATATAAAGTACAGTGAGCGGTTTCCTTCAGTGTCTGAGTGTAATTGTCTTCACTTTAAGATCTAAGAAATGGTTCAACACAATAAAATCTTGTTATCATGTAGTTGAAGATGAAACGGACTGTTTCTCTCTCACATAGTAAACAGTAGATCATTGCTGTAGATGAGATGGTGAATTTCAAATGTTTGTGTTTGTTTGGAAACACTCTTGGCAAGAATGTAGAATTGTGTCAATATTCTGGTATATTATGTACAGTGTTGGGTGTAACGCGTTACTAAGTAATGCGTTACTAAGTAATGCGTTACTAAGTAATGCGTTACTGTATTTAAATTACTTTTCCTTTTTTTTCTTTTTTTTATCTTTCTTTTCTCTTCTTTTCCTTCTTATTTTTTTTTTTTATTCCACTGACTTAGAACAGGAAGCTAAAGTAAGTAGGATTTAGTTGGTTGATATGTGTAACCACTTATCCAAAGCACGTTTAGTATTTTTTAACAGAATGTCCAATTGTAAAAAATAATCTAAAACCCCAAAGATAATAGGTACAACGTAAGAATCAAACAGTGATCTATCAGTAAGAATGTGCCAACTGAAGGGAAACATGT
>NW_005188896.1:8329-10668 GCF_000239375.1 Pundamilia nyererei
GGAGCAGAAGCCAGGGGGAGTTGCAGTGACGCGCCCGTGAGCTCCGCCGGCAGCCAGCCGTGCCTGAGTGACCGAGTGACCGACACAGCTCAGCAGAGTGCTGAGTTAGTCTGTTTCTCAGTGATAACAGTGTGTAGTCCCATATGTACAGGGGACTTTTTAAATACAGGCTAGTTAAGATTCTTCTGAGTTAGTCAAAGTTCATAATGATTATTTAAATTCTATTATTCAATGTCACATGATCTCCTTTAACCTTGTATCTGTAAGTCATAAACATTACATAAATATTTAGACCACATAGACCATTTGTCTCTTTGTCACCCTGTTCTGTTTTTGTAATTAATTTATTGTTAATCAGTGATGACAATAAATAATCCTAGATATGGAAAATGATTTGTGTTGATTAATCCATGTTTCCAGATTAAAGTTTCCTGTGAATAAAAATCCCTTCATGGAGATCATATTTGCTCTTTTTTACAATGAACATGTGTTGACCTGATTTGCTGTGAGTTAACAATCATTGATAGTTACTTGTTGTTTTCCTCGTAGTCTGTCTTGAAGTCATAAAGGTTACATTAGTCAGTGATTTACTAGAATTACTTATGCCCTCAGTTATCATAGGGTTACTGAATCTAATGATACAGTGACCTCCCCTTTGTATTGTGTAATATAAAAGTCAGTCAGGTTTGCAGATGACACACAGATACTGTTGAGTTTTCACTGACAGAATGGCGATCATGGTGTTTTTCTCGCTGTTGCTTCTGGTCTGCTCTGTTTCCACAAATCAGACTGAGGCAGGTAATGAAATTGTTGAGCAGCAGATTTCAAACCAACAACCCTGTCCACAGGACATCCATGCTGTGCTCAGAGAGATGGCAGTCTCACTGGCTTTACAGACAGAGCGGATTACTGCCCTACAGAAAGAGAATCAAGGTAGAGTACCATGTCAGGTCATTGTGTTACAGAAAATCAAAATCACCTCAGAAATAATCAGAATGACAGAAATGAGGAATGACAAACATTCATGGTTCTATGCTGTCTTGTGAAATTGAATATCTTTTAAAAATATTAGTTTTCATTGCAATTATTAATGCAGAAAAAAAAATCTTTGTTTATTTCAGATCAGGCCGCGAAGCTAAAAGAAATGGAGAGACAGAAGACTGATGTCGACCAGCTGAAGCTGCAGTCCAAAGGTATTGTGTGGAAATCATCATATTCTGATAATTTCTGTAGAAATGTTGAAGTCTGTCTGTTTCTGACACAGTTTTGATGGTAAAATGTAATCTTCCAGATTTGTTTTCATTGTAAAACATCTTAATATCAGACACTGGAGCCAAAAACGTCTCTTTTCATCTCAGCATCAGGAAATGACTGGAATGTGTTTATAATGAAAATGCTCACAGCTCCTCTTCATGGCAAACACTTCCAAACCAAACACTTCTACATTTACTTAAAAAACAGTTTCTGTGCTGATAAAACTATTCTAACCATCATTTAAAGTCTGTGTCTGTGTGTTTTTTTCTTTTTCATTTTTCTCAGAACAAGCAGCAAAGCTGGACCAGCTGAAGCTGCAGTCAGAAGGTATTTTGTAGAAATCTTTCTATAGAAATGTTAATGTATTCATATTTCTGACACATGTTCACATTTATATAATTGTTTGATCCACCTCTGCTGGAATGTTCACAGCAGTTGAAGTTTCCTTTGTTAAATCAAAAGCACAATTTCAACAGAGCATAATGTGATCTTGGAGCACTGTGACTATATTTAAGTACATTATTTACTTTGTGTACAACTCTCAGCACCACGACCAGTGAATCAATAACCTTGACCACAGTTACCTGTTCAGGTACGAACAACTGTCAGTGTTGGGAAGGATACTTTTAAAATGTATTCCACTACAGATTACATGCCCCACAATGTATTTTGTAACATATTCCGTTGCGTTACTCAATGAGAGTAAAGTATATATATATATACATACATATATACATACATACATATATATATACATACATATATACATACATACATATATATATTAGGGGTGCAACGATATTCGTATTGATATTGAACCGTTCGATACAGTGCTTTCGGTTCGGTACGCATATGTATCGAACAATACAATTTAAAAAAAAATAATTTTTTTTATTTTTTTATTTTTTATTTTTTTTTTGTGTCCCGTTCGGATCTATAGCCATCAGAATTGTTGTCTTGAGGCCAAGAAAGATAAGATGCCAAGAGGATTTATTTTAAGTGGATCATCATATTGGTCCATTTGATTGACCTTTATTATAATTATGAATTTATTTTATTTTCAGTTGCAAACGGGACAGGCATGA
>NW_005188897.1:0-2417 GCF_000239375.1 Pundamilia nyererei
GATCAGTCCGCCAGGGCCTCTGCTCCTGGCCGCCACCCGGCACACAATGCACACTATGGCGCCTCCTGCGGGTGGTGGGCCTGCGGGAGGATCTAAAATTTTAACCTTCTCATCTTTACTTTGCAAAAATACAGAAGAAATGTGTCCTTGAGCGTATTCAACTGTACTTGTGTTACTTTGCAGTGTCTCAAATCACATGAAGCCCAGTCTGGAGCTTCCTTGATGCTCCATGTCTGAGTGGAAAGAAATCACTGCTCTGTTTTGTTTTACATTTTCACCTTCTGCCCGTCTCTTCTCACTGCAGCTCAGTGTGCCTCCAGTTCTCCAGTCTCCCCAACAAACATAGTTTCTCCCCCTTCCTCGGCTGACTTTCCCATCTCAACCCACACCATGAAGGTGTGATTCTCACAAGGTGAGTCTCTATTAGCAGCATAACCTTTCCACCTGTCCTTTTCAGAAGAACGTCTTCTTACATTACTCTCTGGTGCTGTTTTTGTGTGATATCTCCCAAATGATATGACTATTTATAAGGATGTAGGTTTTGAAAAGTCGTAGTTATGTTCACAATGTGGGCAAGTGTTCCCTCAATAATATCACAGTCTTGATGCTTCTTTTATTAATTTACAACATCATAAGAAAAATGACATGGTTATACAGAAAAAGTATAACCATTTATTACCCACGATAAGCTATCTTTGCGTCTCTTATAATTTTCTTTTATTCCTCTTTTAGTTCAAGCCCTGGGCACTGTTAAGGTTGATGGAGCATCTTTCTGAGGATTGACTCAAAAAACTGGAAAGTCTCAGAAAATGGAAAAAGAAAGACCAAATTTTTACAACAAAATCATTTAAATGTGTCAAATTAAATTTCTGGGAGGTAATAACAATTTGAAATCCAAAAGAATGGGGTAAGACTCATGAACTCAAGACTCCTCCTGTTATATATGCACTGTAATGACAAAGGAACACTTCAGATTACTTAGCATACTTCTTTTTCTTTTAGCTCAGGATATATCCTACAAAGTAGAAATTACTGAAAAACTAACAAGGGAACATAGCATATAAGAAGCTCTCGCTGAAGATCAACTATGAAAAAAAGCTACAGAGAGTATGAAGAGAGACAGTTTCTAAGAGTGTGATGTAAATGAATCTAAAGATGCATCTGGGCCCTGAAAGCCAAAGTTGAAGAACCAACCAGCCCAACTACTGGCCTGTGAAGCTCAGTGAGGAGTGAGGCTATGGATATTTATTCACACTGGTTGAAGTCTTTGGAAAGTTTCGTGTAACAGAATCACATTTTCTTTACGGTCAGATGCTGTGTAAAATGCAAATAAAAACAGAATGTAATGATTTACAAACAAATTAATTACGTTTATGAAAACGGTACAAGAAAAACTATATATAACAAAAAGGAGAAATTTTTTTGAAAAGAAGAAGCTCCCATGTTTGGTGTAATTCATTTCATAATGCACCAAATGTTTACAGTGAGTGAAGTAGGACCTGAAGTGGAGGCAGGCCATTGTAGGACCTGGACATGTTATCAATGCTGATACAGTCCAAGGATTTGGCAGAAAAGCATGTGTGATTGAGAGCATGTTGCTGTATAAACTTGTACACATATCGTTGCATGTAAGTAAATTCACATTTGCCTTCACAGATGTTGAAAATATCTATACCATGCTGCACCCTCAAATTGTTACTGATGCTGGCCTTGAAGCTGTGCACCAGTGACACGCAGCAGCTTTAAAATATGTTGCTGCTTTATGTCAACATTTGATATGGATCTTTTGTTTTTCTTTACATTTTATACAGCCTACCAAGAGCTGAACACAGATGCCGTGTAGTCATGTACCCTTCGTAGTGTTACAGGTTTATCTCTGAGCACGATGTCCGGGACGCTGAAGAGACCTATAACCTCTGTACATTGAAATAGCCATCTGACTGGTGTGGGTACTGTACAGCAAAAATTGAGGGATGTTGAAAATTTATGTAGCTGAAATCTGGTGGAAACCAAGATAAGTTGTTGTATATGAATGTAATTTAAATTGGACTCACATACAGGATTGGTAGTTCTATTTTTAAGAGACATGATTACCTCAACACAGACACATACTGCATTTGGTTAAATGGCTTTGCACTTAACATCAAATTGAGTAGGAGTTCCTCGATGACTTTTCCCTGTGATTGTGTCACGTTTATAGGTATGTGGATTGTTTGTTTCTCTAGATAATGATATGCTGTATATGGGACAATAGAAGTGACCTTGAGCAGTTTGGTAGTTTGTTATTTAAAAGATGTTCTCTTTTGTGAGGTATTATATACTGAAACACTGGCATTTCATCCAATAATGCAGAGCCATAACATTTTATTTGCTTCTTGTACTGTATACACACACACACACACACACACACACACACA
>NW_005188897.1:4528-10667 GCF_000239375.1 Pundamilia nyererei
ATATATGTATATATATAGTACAAAAAAAAAAAAAGCTAAGTGCGCTCTGTGATACTTAAAACCCTCTAAGTATCATGTTACAATGGAAAGTAATCAGGTCCTCACCAGGTTTTAAAATGGGGCCAATACAAGAACAAAACTCTGCACATTACACTGTGTTATTATTTAGGTGTGAGGAAACCTAAGAACACATTTACAGTACCAGACAAAGCATACTATGACCTCATAGGAGAGTAATCCTAAGCACATCAACAAGAAAGCAAAAAAAAAAAAAAAAAAAACCCACAAAACATTAACAATCTAATCAAATCTACAATAAGAAGGATATGAGTATAACTGAGGCATTACCATAGTCCACGGTTCAGACCCCATCTATTGTCCTCATGACAGGTGTCCATGAACAAATGTCTGCAAACCTCAATAAACTGAAGTGACTGTATAGAAGAGTACGGCAAAATGGCTCCACAAGTATGTGAAAGGTGATGAGAGGATACAAGCTACTGAATCATTGGATGTCATTAGCTTTTCACACACTGCTTATGCATTTTGTCTTTGTTAATTAAATCAATTATGACATAGTGTTAAACTTAATGTTCATCTCAAATTGTATTTACCTCATTTTAAAACCTGGTAAAAACTATACATAATTGTTTTATCACTCCCTTATAAAACCTTAGATTGATTTTCTTTTTACAATGACCTTAGGCTTTACAAAATGTGCAGAAATGACTGCATTTGTTTGGTTGTTTGTTTTGTTGCTTTGTTTTGGGGTGTTTCACACATGGACCTGCAGAACTTTGATCCTCTTTGAAACCGTGCTCACAGTTAAAGATACTATCACTGACTAGAGTATCAGAAGGACTAATAACTTTTTTGCTAATTTTTAAATACAAATATAAATACGCTGCACAAAAATGAAAGAAACACCTTTTTAATCAGAGAATAGCATGTAATGAGTGAAACTTTGAGAACATGCCCCATCTGCTCCAGCCTGTCAAACATAAACAATCTTTCCTTTTAAGTACTTAGGAAATCCTTGAATTTATAAAAACAAAACAAAACTAACAAAAAACCCCACAAAAAAACCAGGAAAAGAATCACTGTATTCAGTCATAATACTTTTTCTGACTATATAAATGCAGTAGACACATAAACTGTGATGTTTTAATCCAAAAACACACCTTTGTTAAAAGTTACCAGTTTATGTTATAGACACACTGTATTAGATTCACACATGTACACCTCCCTGTTTGGTGTGTATTCTTTGTGCTTTTTGCCCTGAAACTCTGATTGTAAAGGGTCTGTGAACAGATTGTGTGACAATAGCCACAGAAAATGGAATTTGACACACAAATGATCACCGCTCACACAGTGCATGTAAGACAGGTGGACACATACAGTTAGCCCATAAATATTTGGACAACTTTTTTCTAATACTGGCTCTGTACATTTTAAATGAAGCAAATCAAATGCAGTTGAAGTGCAGACTTTCAGCTTTTATTCAGTGGGTTGATCAAAAATAAATATGAGGAAGTAAAGCATGTTTTAACTCAACCCCTTCATTTAAATATTGTCTACCTTACCTTGCAAGCTGCTTTTAAAGCACCTTGAGGTAACTGTTACTGTGATTTGGTGCTGTATAAATAAAATCAAATTGAATTTCAGGGGTTTGAAAGTAATTGGACAAATTCAATAACTGAAAAGAAAATGTCTGTTTCTAATACTTGGTTGAAAAGCCTTTCCTGGCATTGACAGCCTGAAGTCTTGAACTCATGGTTTCCTCCTTTTTAATGCTCTGCCAGGCTTTACTTCAGTGACTTTCGGTTGATGTTTGTTTGCGGCCCCGTCTGAAGCTTAGTCTTCAACAACTGAAATGCACACTCTGTCACGGTCTGGCTGGCAGACCGTGGGGAGATGGGGAAATAGGACCCAAACGCCGGACTCTTCAGTGCAACAGTGTTTATTTACAAGGTGGTGAAGTAAACAACAATAAATCCCCAGTTTCCCAGACTCCCGTGTAGTGTCTTCTTCCCATAAGTCCCCGTGTAGTGCTCTCTGCCCCAGTGTCCCTGCACTCCCCGTGCTCACTGCTCCTTCTCGTCCCACACTCCTCCTGAGGGGAAAACAATAGAGGCAGCCGTTAACACTTATCCCAGCAGGCATACACTCACACTTGACTTGTTTGAAGACTGACGTGTAGTCAAACGCAATAATCCCGCGTCGGTGGAAGCTCCATCACTCATCTAAATAGCTCCCCCGACGAGCCCTGATGAGGAGCAGGTGTGCGGCCAGGACTTCGGGTGTGGCCAGCCCTCAAGTTAGACCACGCCCCCAGGGCTGAAGGTGCCTGTAACTTGGCCACAGCAGAAAGGCAAAACACACACACATACCTGCCTACATACAGATGTGCATAGGGGCAGTGCAGACAACACACCAAATAATAATAATAATAACAATAACAGTCACAGTCCCCACTGCCCACGGACCCCGAGTCCCCAGAGCCGGGTCCGTGACACACTCACTTAGTTTAAGATCAGGTGACTGCCTTGGCCATTCAAGAATATTCCACTTGCTTTAATAAACTCCTGGGTTGCTCTGGCTGTATGTTTGGGTCATTGTCCATCTGTATTATGAAACAAGGCCCAATCAGATTGACTGCATTTAGCTGGATTTAGCAGACAGTATGTCTCTGAACACCTCAGAATTCATTCAGCTGCTTCTGTCCTGTGTCACATCATCAATAAACACTAGTGTCCCAGTGCCACTTGTAGCCATGTACACCCAAGCCATCACACTGCCTCCGTAGTATTTTACAGAGGATGTGGTTACTTGGACCATGAGCTGTTCCACTCCTTCGCCAACATTTTTTCTTGCCATCATTCTGGTAGAGGTTGATTTTGGTTTAATCTGTCTAATGAGTGTTTTTCCAGCACTGTGCAGGCTGTATTAGATGTTCACTTGGTTGGCTTTTGTGAATAGGTTTTTCTTCAGCATGGAAATGATTCTGCAATCACCCACCACTGTTGTCTTTGACGTCCAGGTCTTTTTGTGTTGCTGACTTCATCAGTGCTTTCTTTCTTACTCAGAATTTACCAAACTGTAGATTTTGCCATTCGTAATATTTCTCAGACAGCTTTTTTTTCTGTTTTTGCAGCTTTAGGATGTCTTATTCCACCTTCATATAGAGCTCTTTTCACCACGTTTTCTGTTCATAGCAAAATCTTCCAAATGCAAGCACCACACCTCAAGTCAACTGCGGGCGTTTTATCTGCTTAATTGATAATGACATAACAAAGGAACTGCCCACACATGCCAATGAAAGAACACTTTGAGTCAATTGTCCAATTACTTTTGGTACCTTTGGTTAAGACGCTGAATCTCCTAAACCCCTTCATCCAGTTTGAATGTGGATACCGTCAAATGACAGCTGCTGGACAACTTTAGTTGTTAGTTAATTGATCTGGTGGCAATGGAGGCGGCCTTCAATAGGAAAAGCTGTGAAATACAAAGTTCCTGTTTTTCCACTATGACAGTGCGTCCACAGTAAGAAAACAGGGCATTCTCTGTGAATTAACAACAAATTTATGTTTGTAATTATAAAATTACAGCACAAGACCTTTCTGTAATTTTCCACATTCATCATGTAGGATCAGAAAATAATGATTTTTGTTTATTGGATTATTGGAGTCTGATGTATTCAGAAATCACATTCAAAAGCTAGTGTGTTGTATTTCATGCTAAATGTAGCTATCAGTAATATGACTAACATTTTTTTACAACATTCTGAGTTGAACATTTTTATATTTATTTTGGATCTTAAAACTGAAAAACTGCTTTAACTATGCAAATTATAGTAAAAGGAGACAAATGCTATTCACTTGCTTTGTAAATAAAGAAGCAATAAATAAAATAAAGTATGTATACACTTTTAACTAGATGCTTATGGTTTCATTACAGTATTTTGTATGATACATTGTGTATAATATATTTTATTGTTGTTATTTTAATTCATTTTATGATGGTATTCACTGCCATGAAGTCTACTGAGGAAAACTGTCCTGTCTGTATGTCTGAATGAATAAAGGGCATAACCAAAGACAATTTGGACTCTTTGATTTTTAACAGGCCGGTGTATTTGTGATCATCTTAATTTCTAGTAAACATAAAGACTCAATTAGACGATTGGTTAAATTCAGAGGTGGAAAAAGTACAGGCATTCTGCAGGTTGAAGGACACATACTAGCACTGAAAATACTCCAGTAAAAGTGGAAGTACTGATTCAACTTCTTTACTCGAGTAAAAGTAAAAAAATACTCTGGTATCGATGGTCAATACTAGTGCGACAGGAAGTTCAGTATCTGTATTGGTATGAGCAATACTGGCCCTGTATTTATTTGGTATTGGATAGATACCTAAATCTGTGCAATGCGCACAGCACTACTTTATACTAAACAGTATGAAGGTGAAGTTCAATCAATCAATCAATTTAACCATCATCAGCTTAACTTCAAACAAATTTCTGCTACACTTAATGTAACCTAACTCTGACCATGAGCACCACAGCCACTGTGCACCAGTCCAGCACAATGCTTTGATTTAAATCCATTACATTCCTGCAAGCTAACCAGTTAATCCTGCACTAAACTGCAATTTTTTTTCATGTAACCTTTTAATAGCAGCTAGTCTATTTTTGTTGTTTTTTAGCACATTTCACATAATGTCACATGTGCACATGGAACGCCAGGACTGACATAATGAATTCGTTAAATACACCATTAAATAATTAATGAAATGCGGCATTAATTAATTAAAATTGTAAGTAATTAATTAAATCAATATTTATGACACATTTAATTAATTAATTATTGACTCACACTAACCCATAATTTATTGACATAATTAATTAATAACACATTTAAATAGTTATTGACAGTTTAAATTGATTATTTAATGATGCATTTATTAAATTCATTTTGGCACTATTGTCCCCTTCATGTCTCACCTTGAAATCATTTTATCTGTCAGCCTCACCCATCAACCTAAGTGGGCGGGGTTAACGCTGCCATTGCAGCTTCTCTCACATTTGATTGGTTGCCGTGCAAAGTAAGTCAAGACAGGTCGATCCTAGATAATCGATTGCTTGTGTGGACTTGGGGCAGCCAGGTATCCCAGAATGCATTTCAAATCACAGGCAGCAGTGGTGGTGGTGTAGTTTTAAAATACCCCCGTTTTTCTGTCACCAACTACACTTTTAATAGTGTTTTAGTGTCGCGGCGTAATCTTCACATGTCTGGTCAGGTTGTCAACATAGAACATGTTTACAAAAGTGCTCAGATGTTTTCAGAGATATCACTAGCTCTGCTAACAGTCAGCATGCAGAGTTTACCGAGCTCACAGCACCAGTGTTCCAGCTTAACTGCTTTTTTTTTTTTTTTTTTTAGCTCAACAGGCCCGCAATTTACCTGCATGCATCCTCCTCCTCACCTGTCAGCTGTTTAACACCTGCTGCTAATTCAAGAAACGCGCCCACGTTACCTGGTGATAGTCACAGTTTAACTGGGCAGCCGGTGCTCGATATAATGCAATGTCGGCACATTTTTCTGCACAAGAAAAGTAAATATAGATTTTTTTCCTCCGAGCGCAGAGCTGCTGGAGCTTGTTTCCCAACAGAGCACTTTATAAGCCAATCCACTTTATTAGCTGCTGATGTCCAATCACCGGCACACAGCTTTGAACCTCAGCTGAGTTTTAGCTCTCAGTGGTTAAACGCTGGACTTCATTCCAGCGTTTAACCACTGGAATGAAGTGGTTAAACGCTTCATTCCAGTGGCGTCTAACCCATGTCGTCTGTAGGTTTTCGCAGTGCCAGCTGTTTAAATTACCTGTGCTTATGCAGTAACCATGGTAACCACAGACTCTGAGCAGCTGGACGCAGGTCAGACAACAATTTTACATATAGGATCTTAAAACAGGACACAGCAACTATACGTGCTGGCCTCATATCAAATGTGTACATAGACTGAGTCTATGTTTGACGTTTGTTTTCTATCTAATCTTCCTCTCAAACACTTAAACAGCAGCGAGTCTGCAGCTGAGGGAATACAAACTCAAATTGTCGGAACAGGTTTGATTGTTTCTT
>NW_005188898.1:0-7977 GCF_000239375.1 Pundamilia nyererei
TGCGGTGCAGGAACATCAAACAGCACATTAACTACTATTCACCCTTTAAATAGGCCGACTGATTACAAGTAAGAAGATATCTGACAATAATTACAGGACACACCTCGGTTTAAGGTCCCTATAGTCATCTTATTTTTACTCTTTTCTAGAGGTACCATCATTTTTGTCCAGACCAGTTTAATCAGTTTGTTTTTATGAAGGGGAACTGAGCAAAAATATATGATTTTTATAGTGAAAAAGTTTTCTGATTATATTTTTGTGGCTTTTTTTTTTTTTAATTAACCTTGGGCCTTTTTTAAAAGTTCATAATTAGTAAAAATCAAGCATGAACTTTCTTCTGATTGGCTGTCCCTCACTCATAAATGACTCTCATTATATCCTCATCACTTTGTATCTGAACACATTGTTTAATTCATGTTTTGTCTTTCAGGACCACCTGACAGCAGAGTGATTGTGATGGAAGATGATGATGTCATTTTACCCTGCTCCCTCGGCACCAATCAGAACATTGAGAAAGAATTGTTTGTCTGGAAGAAGGAAGGAACAGTTCCTCTAAAGGTGGTGTTCATGTTTGATGACGGCACATATAGTAGAGGTCAAGATGAAGAGTTCAAAGGTCGAGTCTCACATTTTCCAGAACAGCTGAAGCATGGAAACGCCTCCATAAGAATGAATAAAACTACTCTGGAGGACAATGGAAACTACACCTGCAGTTTTCCAGAAATGAAGCCAACCAAAATCTTCCGCATTGAGCTTGTTGTTGGTGAGTGCTGTTATAAATCAGCTGATTATTTACAGATGAAACAGTCAGCATGCACATCTGGCAGGGTCTCACCCCTGCAGCACATCTGCAGTGAAATTCGCAATATTTGGTGAACAAAGCTGAGAAACAAAGCCGTGTGCATGCTGGTCCTGCGCCTGGCTACTTATCAAAGATCGGAGGTATCCATAGGGTTCAATAAACAAAATAAAATGTAATAAATGAAATAAACTATAAAGACTTAATAAATAAATGTTAATTTTTCCTTATATTTCAGATGCACAGTTGTTCAAACAGACTGCCAAGTTGATGATAACACAGTCACCTCTAACATGTGTGTGTGTTTTCCTTTCAGAGGGCAGATTAATCTGTTAGAGCCTCTCACAGTCATGTGCACTTCTGCATGTCTGTAACTACCATGGTAAACTTATGAATAATTTCCAAACCATAAATAACTGATACCTGGTTGTTTCATCACTGTGAACAAAAATCACTGATATTTAATGTAGTCTTCTGGGTTTACCTTTAGCTCTAACACAGATCATTTGTTTGATTATTATACAGGAAATGACTGAATCCTGGATGTTTTTGAGCTTTTACTTCATATATTAAAAGCAGTTAAACAGTCATTATAAGGACTAGAAGGCTGAAATTTACAGGATATCGTCTTTACTTTATCTACAATAAATATGCCATGTTTCATGCTGATACACAGAAGTTACTCTAAGCTATTACAGAAATTAATTAAAAATTGCAAAGCAGACCACCTTTAACCAGTTGCCTCAAACTTCGCAAAAATCTCTCCAAAGTTAACAAACTATGGGGATTCCTTCTGGTTTTCACACTTAAAATGTTCCCAAACGCTAAACATAACTACAAAATGATTTATTAAATAATTTTAAAAGCAGATGTATATATATGTTATAAAGTAATTGGGTCTTTTTCGACAGATAAAATAGTTTTCTTTGATTTGTGTTCCTCACATTGTAACAGCGAGGCTAACCACATTAACTTCCATATATGGTCAGAAAGGGGGTTTTCCTGGCTTCAAACGGAGAGTGATTTCACTGCGGTGATTTTCTATTGCATGACAGTAGCGGCCAAATAAGCCCCGCACGAGGCTGCGTACAGAAGCTCTTTTCTGATTGGTTGATTCAATAACCAGTCTCGCGAGTGCGTCCCTTTCCGTTAGAAAAAGATGCTGATTTGTTAATTTTTCTCGGGAGTGTTTACAGATTTCAGCGATACCAAACTTGATTGGTAAAATATTTTGTCGGTTCTTTCAAATGTAATTTAATATTGCAATTTTAGAAGTTTGACTCTCACCGATAAACCTTAATGAGTGAATGAATTCAGTTTTTTGGGGTTATTTTTACTCCCTGCTGAACGTAAACAAGCTACGCATTATCAGTGGAGTTATGTTGTTTAAAACGAGCTCTTGCTCGTTTTCGAAAGTATTTTTTTGTCTAAAGAAACATCGTTTTACGGTGAGACCAAATGCTAGCAATAAAGTTAGAAACTATTTACTGTCGTAAATCAGTGCGCTACGATTTTTATCCAGTAGATCATTGCGGGAGAGTAACAAATCTGATGAAAATTGAATATCAGACATTTCAAAACGTATATAAAAAGTCTGTATTTAAGCTTCCAGTCGCCATGAAAATGTGCTACATGTTTATTTATTATTTTTTATATGCAAACTTGGGTCGCATACACCCTCTGCGTTTTAAAAGGTTAAAGGTCCGAAACCTCTCAGGTGAGTCTTTTTTTAATTACGTCACTCGTCTTTGCGGTCTTTTAAAAGTGTGAATGTGAACTTATCACTAAAGGGTAAAGACAAAGACCGCACTTTAATGTATTTTAGTGAAAACAAAAGTTCATTTTCTATTTGGATTTTATGCAAACCTATGGCGATTTTTTTATGCTACATCATCTGCGTCATAAATAGTCTAATAAGGTATTTTTCTAATTGCATACAGCTGTCAGACCCAGTAAAAAAATTCTTCAGAAGATGCAAACATTCGAAAAGTATTGCAGTCGGATTCAACCTTTCAATAACTTGAAATTATATTCAAGAGAGGTTTCTTTTTATTCTTCACACGTTAGGTTTTATGGGGTATAATTACATCCACCAAGGAATGCACTGCAGTGTAATATAATATAGTAAACTTAATTTTTTTCAAGGCCCGTTATTTATAATTTAGTATCTATTATCCATTACCTACTGCTACATTATGTTTGTATAATCAAAAACAAACATCTACTATGCTTGAAACTGAATTGTACGTAAAGTGTTGTTAAAAACAAAAAGAAACAACAACAACAAAAATGCATACAAAATGCAATACTATTCCCATAAAAGTAAATACAGCCCAGAGAGTGAGCTGCCTCGATTTGAACTATACTTTATACTTGCACAGCAGGTTCAAATTTAGTTTAAAAGATCAGTTATTATTTTTCTTTATTTTGTGGAATTCTATGTTGCTTTCTTAGAAAAATGCTGCATGCATCAGTTCTGTTAAGATACTGTGATAGCACCTTAATCTTTGTCTTTTTTTGCTCTATTCTGTTTACCTATATTTGACTGTTCATGTATATTGTTCCTACAGTCTATAACAAATTTATTCGGCCACCACGCTAAACTAAGGTTCATGCCACAGGTCCTATGAATTAATAGTATTTTTATTTACCAAAATTAGTTTTTCACATAATGGTTATTCCACCAGTATGCAGAAGGTGTTTACTTGACACAATATTTATAAAGCTAAAATATTATTATTGTGGTAATGCATGAGTTTTCAAATTTATCGTTTTACCAAAAGCAGAACAAGTCATGAATGTCTTTATATGGGTCAGAAAAATAATTTGCAGTAAAGGCTTTTTATACTAAAATTCTATTCAATCAAGAGAGGTGCAGTTGAAGTACTAATGTGATTTTCTTTACTCATAATCACACTGTAATCCTCATTAACACTCAAAGTTGCTGAATGAGAATTTTTCTAATTTTTACATGTGAGACATTCATCATCATCATCTGTTCACAGGTGCCGCTCCAAAGCCATCTGTAACAAATCTTTATCAAACAAATGACTGGGCACTGCTGCAGTGTGACGTTGAAGGTGCTTCTCCTAAACCTACAGTAGAGTGGTGGGACAGCACTAACAAAACACTTACCTCTGACGAGCCACAGGTTACACCGAAAGGAGATCGCTTCTATATCACCGTCAAAACTACTGTGAAGAAGACTGGCTTTTATCGCTGTGTAGCCACACAGAAGGAAATTTGGCATCAGATTCATAAGGAAATCTATGCACATTTTGGTGAGTGTTGTTTTTATCCATCAAACAACTTATGTCTGTTACTTCTTTATAAAACAGTATGAAAATAAAATGATTAGAATCAGAATAAAGACTTAGGTCTGAAGGGAAACAAAGAACGTTAAATACTAAAACCACAAACAGATCAGTTTACAAAAGCAGAGAAATTAAGTAGAAGTACAGATACAAGTGTTAAAAAAATACTCCAGTAAAAGTTGAAGTACTCATTCAACTTCTGTACTCAAGTAAAAGTACAAAAGTATCAGCTCTAAATGTACTCAAAGTAAGAAAGTAAAAGTAGCTCCTTGGAGGACGTTACAAAGCTAAATGAACCTTGTTCTATGTCAAGAGTCTCAAACTGAGATGAGCTGTGGGCCACTGCTGGCACTGTCATCTCATTGGAGGGCCACTTTAGCATTCAAGTAGTACAATAAAACAAACAAACAAGAACACCCACAAATATTTCCCAAAATATAGTCTTTCAAATATTGTATAAGAAGACAAAAACTGCAAAACAGCAAATGTGAACACAATTAATTTTTTTAACTAACTGAAGCCATTCATTGAACTATCAAATAAACAGATTGGTCCTCTCTTTCTGGCCAGACACATGGAAGTCCTTCTGCTATAATTTTGTTCGTATTTAACAAAATGAAAATGCAGACACAAGTGTATACATTAGTTTTTGACTGATAGTGAAAATTGTTTTCTTTGTGTTTGTACTCTCTTGCTGCCTCACTTCACCCTCCAGCAGTCAGTCGTGGCCAATCAAGCAGTAAATCATAGTTGGTTTTATCCTAACTTTTAATGTTATTTGGATGGTAATTTGTAAAATAAATTGTAAAAATATTACATTAAAAAGGCTTGAAAATAGTCATTAAGTTCATAATCTCCTAAATGTGCTTATCAAGGTCATAGAACAAGAGAGTTGAATGGCTGTGTGAGACTGTAGTTCTTCTCTAGGAAGACACTGGCTTTAAATCTGTGTGAAAAATCAGACATTGGTGGTCAGACTAGAGCCAAAACATGTAATTGAATAAAAACCATTATAACATTATCAGATAGCCTGAACATAACAAATGTAATACAATTAGGCTTTATATAATGGCTATAAAAAGTATTCACTCCTCTAGGATATTTCATTATTTTATGGATTAATTAATCAAATCATGGTCAAAATAATTCGGCTTGAATTAAAAGAAATAATTAAAAATATATAGTGTAAAATAAAAGTGATTGATGTAATTCAGCAGAAGTCCAGCTAGCTGACTCTATCAGTGTCACAGTTACTGAAATGGAAGTCGCCTGAGTGCAATTGATGTGTTTGTCAGGTGATTACTGTATAAAAACACATGTGTCTGTGAGGTCCAGTCTCTGGTCGATCGGTATTTCTGCTACAATTGCAACATGAAGACAACATGACACCAAGCAACTTGGAGAACAGCTCACTGAAAAGTATAAGTCAAGAGATGGCTTGTACATGTACAATAAGTACATGTTTGCTGTAACATCTTGAGTGTGACTTCATCTTTTTTATGTTTCAGGTGACCGGTCTGGGACTGGGATGATGAGAGCTACTATTGTTTCAGTTATTTTTGGAATAATTGGAATAGTTGTTGTTTAATTTTACTCAATGCTCGAGGTAAGTTTGTATAATATCGTCTTCTTTAATATCAGCTTAACTATTCATTTATTGACCCTGTTTTAAAGAAAACAAATTTCTATTGAGATTCATTAGTTTTTTGTTTTGCTTTTTTCTCTGCAATTCCACAGCAAATGGGATCAAAAGCACCAGGAGGGTCTGACAGACGAGTGTTATAGTTCATCGAATTATCTCTCCACTTCTGAAATTCTCCTGAAGTTGTCTGAAACAAAGGATGGAAGAAAAGCTCCATGTCACACATCTCAATCCAGTTCTATTTTGGGGATTTAAGTCAGCTGCTTCAGTGTGAGTTTGCATGCGTGTGTGTGTCCATGTCTTTTATCCAGAATGTTTAACTCGTGTGTTATAAAGAACTCTTTATATCCTGGACAAATTTTATGAAGAATTCAAAATTGTTCCAGAGCTGTTTAATGCAAGTTGTCTTATTTTAATTTGACATTTTATAAAAGTAATGTGATGATGAAGCAGGATCATATAATAAGCTACAACAGTGAAACAAGATTGTCTCCCTCTCTGTGTTAGCTTAGTGGTTGTGGGATACAGCAAATTTTGATCTTGATCCAATAATAAGTCATTACAGGGTCAGTATTACTAATGCTGATACTTTTAACTTACAAATGCAGCCTATGTAGGGAGAGCATTGTGTCGTCATTGATTAACTGAATCATCATCAGTTTGCAAATTCATTTCAAACAAATTTCAAAGAGCATTAAATCACTGTTTTGAATTTTTTTGAATTTTGAAAGAAAAGGTTGAAATTCAGCCTTTCATTGAGTTACACTTGATTTGATTATGTGTGAATGAATATCTGAAGGTGAATTGTGAACATGTTAAATAAAATTGCTCAGTGACTGAAATACATTCAGCAGCTCACACTGAATCAGCCGACTTAAACTGATAAAACAAAGGTGAACTTAGCCCTGAAACTGCTCTAAATGTAGGTGAACCTCTGTATAATGTGCCTCCTTTAGTATGCATATCGCTTTGCTATTATCTTAAATGAGCCTGTATGCTTTTTTTTTTTTATAAAAGTATTTCATTAAGGAGAGATCCTTTGGGAGAACTTAATATGATTTATTGAGAAATTAATCAGTTTTATTGATAATTAGACTATGATGATCTTATGGCAGAATGGAATCCCAGTTATTCCAGTGACTCAGAGTGACTGGGTGATGTGGAGATGGGGAGTAGGTGGGGTACATAATTGAGAGTCTAGAAGGGAAAATACAGAGCACGCAGAATTAAATCATGCAAGCTCATTGGCTTAAAGATCGTGTGCAAGAAGATGATTGGACTAGAATAATGATGTCAGTATTGACAGAAAGTGGTAGTGGTCAGACTAGCAGCTGAACACACAGTGATTACAGAACTTCCTTATTGAACTTGCTGTGGATGGATGATACTGCAATTTTAATTTTATAAACTTATTTCACAAAGTGCTTAAAGATTTCTGCAAGTGTACAAAAAACATGAAAATAAACTCTTGTGACTTTTTTATGTGCTTGTGTCTTCAAACCTTTGTAAAGGAAGATAGACGTTATCAACTGACAGGGTGTGTTGGGATGAGTGTTTCTCTGTCAGCAGTCGGTAACTGTTCATTAGTGATGTTCCAACGGTGTTAAAGCGATGCTTCCTCCTCAGATGACTTCCACAGCAATGGATGACTGTGAAGACCTTAACATATGATTCTTCGCTATGAGGTGCTGCCCCTCAAAGCGCTTTACCTTAGTTAGTTACTTGCTAGAGAAAGTAATTTGTTACATTACGTTTGCATCACCTGTATTGTTGCATAATTACTATTTAACTAACACAAGTCCCTAGCCTAATGAGGACACAGCCTGACTGCTCATCAGTTGGAGTTCAGGGTCTTGCTCCTGGGCTCGGGTCAGCACTCACTAAGCTTTAACATCACTCTGGGTTCTTGGCTAGCTTCACATTAGAATGTCCTTTTGTGCTATAAAACTAAAATTGATGTCCATATCTTGACTCCTGAAAAGCTGTAGATCACACCACCACCTTCTGCACATGAACTAAATTACTCTGATTGCAGTGTGAACAACCAGGAAGGAAAAACTTGACTTTTTCCCCCCTTTGTACCCACCCAGTGTGCAGATAACTGAAGAACCTTTGTAATAGAAGTAACAAGCTACTATATTTATAACTGAAATTGGATTACTGAAAAATGTAACGTGATTAAAGTTACACATTCCTTTGGAGCATGTTACGCCCAACACTGC
>NW_005188898.1:8097-10652 GCF_000239375.1 Pundamilia nyererei
GTCTGAGGGTGTTGTCTCCATCCTGCAGAGATGCAGGATCAGACCTCATTAATGCTGCATCATCACCATCATCTTCATTATCAGGGTTGCTGGGAAGATTATATATAGATCATATGCAACAGTTGTGATTAATAATACAAATTTAAGATGAGACCTGGGATATTCAGCTTGTTTGTCTCTCTGTCACACACACACACACACACACTTTGCTTAGGCTGCTGCCCCCGCGACCCGACCCCGGACAAAGCGGATGACGATGGATGGATGGATGGATGGATGTCTCTCTGTCTTTTCCTACAGTTTGGCTGTAGCTGCAATTTGGAAGCTGTAGTGGTGAAGTAACTAAGTACATTTACTATCATGTTTGAATGCTCTTCTAAGTTAGCTTACTGTTAGGGTCATATAATGAAATTAATTAAAGGAAACGTCAGTAAAGTCAGCTGGGTTATGATCTGGTGACTGTGAAGACCATAACATATGAGTCACATCATTTTCATCCTCATTAGAGCGACGAGTGAGCCCTGCTGAGCTGTACATGCCCACATCTGTACACATCTGTCCAAATCCTCTAAAACCCCATCAGAACAGAAACATTTTGCTCTGAATATTTTTTATCTGTCTTTCCTAAACATCTATGTTTAAAGAATAACTTTATTCATCTTTACAGGAGTTTGACCATCAGTGAGAACAATTTTGATCCAAACCATGGCAGCAAAACGCCACCACATCCATTCAGTTTTTATTTCAGTTCTAGCTTTAAGATTTGCCATGTGAAGCAACTATAAACACTTTTGCCTTTAAAAAATACATTATAAGAATTGCTCTGGAGCATTAAACCACCTGGACTCACACAAATAAAAAAGCTGCGATCACAATATTATGATATCAACTGATCCTTTCAGTCCTGTAAGCTGTGAGATTTGGCCTCCATGGATCAGACTTGTTTGTTCACCAAATCACACAGATGTTACATGCAAAAGTAACATCCACATTGATGGCAGGACTTAAAGTTTCCTACCAGGACATTGCTCAAAGCACCACACACTGCCTCCTCCAAGTCACCTTTCATCCCATAGTGCATCCTGGTGCCAGGTGTTTTCCAGGTAAGCGATGAACCAAACCCCGTCGTCCACATGATGTTAAAGAACATGTGATTGATCAGACCAGACCAATTTCCTCCATTGCTTCATGGTCCACTTCTGATGCTCACGTGGCCATTGTTGGTGCTTTCAGTGGTGAGCAGGGGTCAGCATGGGCACCCTGACTGTCTGCCCCATACACAATATACTGCGATGCACTGTCTATCAGAACCAGCATGAAACCTTATGGCAGTTTGAGCTACAGTAGTTTGTCTGTTGCATCGGACCACACGGAATGACGATCACTCAAATCATTAAACTGTTTCTTGCTTCTAACATCAACTTTGAGGACAAAGACGAGATGATCAGTGCTGTTCACGTCAGCTGTCAGTGGACAGACTGTTATACCTGATCAGTGTGAATCAGTCATTAAAGGTATGATCCCTGTACATCAGAAACCGTTATTGTAACGCCTCTTCATAAATGAGGAAGTAATTCCAGACCCATCAGTATACCACCCACTCTTTCAGGACAGGTAGGAAAGGTTACAGCTGAACGGCTGATGAAATGCTGAGATGGCAAAAGTACAGATATTCTGTACTTAAATAGAAGTACAGATACTTGTGTTAAAAACTATTCCAGTAAAAGTTGAAGTACCAGCTCTGAAATGTACTCAAAGTAAGAAAGTAAAAAGTATCTCCTTTGACTACTGCCAGCTATTTCTGTGAGCTATTATCAATTCCTTCTTAAAATGTAATTAGTACTGTGCAACAGGAGAGCAATTTTGTTGTATTATCATTCATAAAATAACAATAATAATCTTCCAAAAAGCTTTTTTGTATGAATAAACGTGACATAACTTCAGGTTTGAGGCTCCTAAACATGAAAAAGACGTTTAAGAAGAACAAATCTGTCAACAGCATCAAATCTTAGTGGTAAATGGGCTCATGTGGGCACGACTGACCACACTTGGTCAGCACTTTTTTTGAACACACTCACACACTCATGCAGCCTTATATGATATCCGAGAAGCACTTTGATTATATGGCACATACGAACGATAAATCAGACCCTGTTTCCTGGTACTTTGTTCTGGTCAAAGTACTCGACTCAGTTTAAACACAACTGCTGCCAACAGCTGAAGATCTGTTTGCCTTTGTTTTTGTTATTTTCACCCTGATGCTGGCATGTAGTAGAGATGAGTGAGTTTCATGACACCAACCTTCAGTCCACAACTGTCACTGGAAACTTCTACGCCTACAGATTCTTTATGAAGTCAAGATAACATGCTGTACAAAGGCCGACGTACAAGGCTGTTATTCCACAGGCTGTGATATCTGGGAAATCAGGGCTTCTGTACACAGTCAGCTTGTTGTGAAATCTATTTTCCTCACAGGTGTGTCATTCAGAGGAAAAGTGGGAGTGCCGGGATTTTCTGAAATCTGTAAAAATAACAATAATAAAAAGATAAAAAGA
>NW_005188899.1:0-1002 GCF_000239375.1 Pundamilia nyererei
GTTTCAAATGTGGGCGCAGGCTGTTGCTGCGGTAGACAGATTGTGCCGTTTGGCACGCTACATACTTGAGATGGTGCTGGCGGTGTTTTGGATGGCCTTGTGGTTGGTGCTGGAGTCTTGGGTGACTGGACTGCCTTTGTGTACTGATGCGCACCTAGAGAGGGACGTTTTACATTTTTAGCTGCAATATATTTTTTCACAATAATATGGCAGCAACTATCAACACATGTAATAAGGCGTTACCTTGGGGATCACAAAGGACACACCTACAGTTTGGCTACTCTGGTCTGCATCTGTGGATGTGTTTGTAAACTTGCAGCTTTTCCCTGTGATTTGGTTTCTAACTGAACTCCTGCAAACCTTAATTCATCCCTACAAACCATGTGAGACTGTTCACTCTGCTTACTGGTCAGCTGTGTCTGTGGCAGGAGTAACAGAAGTAAACACAGGGAGATGTTGCTGTGTGCCGGACTACTGCAGAACATGGACAGTTTACATAGAAATCACAGTTAGCTGCTAACCCATATATTGATACCTATGGTATATCTACCTGCACATTTTTAGTACCTTGATGGTGGAAATAACTCGTTTTTGATGTAAACAGACTAAACACCACAGGTGTGTAAAGACCCAAAGACACAAAACAAACAGGCTGGTGACCACTTTCATAGTTGTGACAGAGTATCTGGTCTCACAAGCCATATGCAAGTGGCACGACAGCTCTATGAGATCGTCTTAATATACAGTAAAAGCCATAGAAAGCAGGCAGGTGTTTGTATTTGTTTACATATTTTTCCCGTTACCATGTTCAGGTGCCCAAAATATGGAGCATATTGTGATATTACATTTCACAATATGGGAAGCTGTTATTCCAGCTTTATTCTTAAATGGATTAAACTCATTTTCCAATACAACACTCCCTAATGACAAAGCTTGCTTGAGAATTTCAATACATTTGCTTTTATTCCAAATTTATTAGAGTTAAAAACCAAAAATACAACA
>NW_005188899.1:3163-5207 GCF_000239375.1 Pundamilia nyererei
GTATTGGCCTCAAAGGGATGGTACGACCATCTGTGGGTGGTCTGTGCACCTGGGGAGGGTCACCATTTCTCAAAGTGCAAGGCTCTGTAGAAGACACGATCAGCATCTGAAAACACAGTATAATAAGAGATTGGTTTTTCTGTCCTGGATGTAGTTTGCACTTTATCATCATGCTCTTGTCCTTTTCTTCAATAAAAATAAGAGTTCGGTCCATATCCACGCTGTAGACTGCGCCACTATTTTTCTCCACAGGCACACAAATTGAAATCAGCTGACTGTACACAAGTGCAAGGAGAACCAATAAGTGGAACCAATAGGCAAGCAGAATAACAATCCCAATGAATTAAAATACTGGGTCTCGTTTCTCCCTACTGATAACAGATCTATCCTGAAGTATGACTGATGGACCTGCCTGCTGTTGTGTGAAGGATTTGTTGTTTACTTAAATTATCACAAAAATAAAGTTAAACTTAATTTAAAAATGCCTACCTGAGAGAAAGCAGTGGAAATAGATTCCTCAAGGGTTCCCACTAAAGAAGAAGCCATGTATGTCCACTCCTCAATGGGTTTTCTAACGTTCCTCTCCTCCCTCCTTTGCCTTTTCAGCTTCAACCTGGTATTTAAGAGCACTTTGTTCTTCAGAAGTTCAACCACAGACTGGATCTGAAGGAGGGAAAGGACAGTGCGTGTCTTTATGCACAGTCAGCACACACATTATAAACAAAAATTTAAAAATATAAACTCAGTTCAAAGTAAGGAATCTTGTGTTAGATTATTTTTTGTAACAATATTTGGCAATAAACCTCATGCTCTTTAGTCCCCTTAAATGCTGTCACGTTTCTAAGGAAAATGCACTTGCAGCGGTTACAACGATGGAAAACTTGCCAAATCTTCTCTACCAATGACAAACAACTTATTCTGACAGTCAGGTCCCTGTGAGCATGGTCAAAGTATGCCACGCTGACTGACCCACACCATAGAGCAACCTTAAGCTGGTGTTGTTGGTCCTAAATCTCCAAATTGAAGAACAAGTTCGACATAATGGGAGATGTCAACACAGGAACCATAGGCGGTCTTCTACAGATTTGCAGGATTATACTCCAGACAATCTAGCATAGACGGCCAGTCTCCGGCCTCATAGGGCTGCCATGACTGCCCTTTACTGTTTGCACTGGTATTGACAACATGTGCACTGGAACCTGAAGATGTGGAGGAATATCATCTTTGGTGATGAGTCCAGATTCTGTCTATGGCAGTCTGGATACACGGAGGACGCTACGCTGCTTGCTGCACCAATAAGGTGACAGCTTTCAGCTTTTGGTGAAGGAAGTGTGCGATGGTGTGGGATGCCATCTTTCTCACTGGAAATCCAAAGTTTGTCATTACTGAGGACACATAGTTCCAGTTTCTTCAGACTTTAATCATCCGATCCAATAAATGACACTAAATTTGAGCTGTTTGGCAGTGACAACGATCTGAAGGCACAAATACACGTTCCTTACGATTTAAGGGGAAATATACAGATTCAAGACGTATTAAAAATTAGGACTGTTAAAACAAACAAATAACCACTCAAACACATACTTCCTTACTTTCTGTTTATATAAATTAAGAAGGATATTTACGAAAGACTTGTTTTGACTTAAGTACCAACGAAAAGCGTCGTTTCTGTATGAGGGCCGTACCTCTGAAAGGGACCGAGTAGGCAGGTGTTTCCTCAGGAAGGCACAGTCGATGTCTGTTTTTCCTGCGGCGGTCCCGCTACTCAGTCTTTTAAGGGCAACAAGAAGTTTCTTCTTCTCGTCTCGATGCCAGCTGCATTTACCGGAACGTTCCGGCTCAGCGTCCAGTCTGTCAGCCCACTTTGTCCGAGTAACGCGAGGATGCGGCTTCATGTTCGCCTGAGATTCAACACAGGCTCCTGCTACTCAAAGCAGGAAAACCCAGTGCGCATGCCCTTTGCTCCAAAACTTCCGATAATACATTTTCAGAATAAAAGTTGAATATTTCTATTTGCTACAAATAATTTGTTGTTCAGTGTGCA
>NW_005188899.1:6392-7479 GCF_000239375.1 Pundamilia nyererei
GCACGTCACCTGGGCCTGCCACGGCCGCCCCGCGGTTCAGCATGCCGCCCAGACCTGCTCTCCCCTTGCCGGGGTCAGCAGCGCGCCTGAGAGACGTGCTCTGAACGAACTGGAGGTCAGCACTTTGCCTGGACCTGCCTAGAGAATTTTCGTGCATTGGAGCCATCCACACTGCCTACGGCTTCCAAGTCACCATCGGTTCAACTGCCACCCTTTGCTTTGATTACTGCTTTGCACACTCTTGGCATTCTCTCCATGAGATTCATGAGGTCGTCACCTGAGAAGGCGTTCCCAGAGATGCTGAGCACTTGTTGGTCCTTTCACCTGCAGTCAGCTGAGACTGAAGAAGTCACTTCAGTCTCAAACTAATTTCTCCCACGATGTCCAGATGTCCAGAATCCACTGTTTGGGAGTCTTTGATATCAGCTCTGATATTTCTGCTGCTTCACTAACTGATCAGTATCATTAGCCACTATAGTAAGCCAAAACAGTTCGCAGCCGTGTGTGAAGCGGTGGGAATGAGCATAAGTGCCTCCAAATCTTAGGCCATGGTCCTCAGCAAGAAAAGGGTGGAGTGCCCACTCCGGGTCAGGGATGAGTTCCTGCCCCAAGTGGTGGAGTCTAAGTATCTCTGGGTCTCGTTCACGAGTGACAGGAGAAGAGAGCAGGAGATCGACACGTGATTGTCAGTGATGCGGCCGCTGTGGTGAAGAGAGAGCTGAGTGTAAAAGTGAAGCTTCCAATTTACCCGTCGATCTACGTTCCTACCTTCAACTATCGTCACGGGCTGTGGGTAGTGACCAAAAGAGCAAGATCGTGGATACAGCGGCAGAAGTGGGATTTCTTTGAAGGGTGGCTGGCCTCTCCCTTAGAGATAGGGTGAGAAGTTCGGCCACCTGGGAGGGGCTCAGAGTAGAGCCGCTGCTGTTCCACATCAAAAGGAACCAGTTGAGGTGGCTCGGGCATTGACAACGATGCCTCCTGGACGCCTTCTGGGTGAGGTGTTCCAGGCATGTCCCACCAGGAGGAGGCCCCGGGGCAGACCCAGGACACGCTGGAGAGATTATATCTCTCGGCTGGCCTGGGA
>NW_005188899.1:9406-10650 GCF_000239375.1 Pundamilia nyererei
ATCTGAACTTGAATGTTTTCTTTAATTCAGTCTTGTGCTATAATTTCATTGCCTCTGCCAAAGAGAGCATTACTGGGGCCGAGATGCTGTGGCTTTCTGTCTGGATGAAGGCCACGACTGTGAAATGAGTCAACTTTAATGACACCCAAAACATATTCTCACATGACCATAACATCAACACAGTGATGCAATCTCAATGCATGTACCTGTTCATAAATCACACAAAGCTCAGCGCAGGACCCCTAACTGACCGGAATAATCTTATTTTCAGGATGACATGACAGACAGCAGCTGGAAAATTCACAAGTGGCATCGATGGAAGCGTCGAAACCATCCACAAAATATAGAGCCACTCTGTTCACCGCCTGTGAGAGCATGTTTCACTACAATGTTGTCTCTGTGGGCTAAAACTGAAGCCGTTCAATAGAGAGATGAGTAAAAATCGTATTCTAATTAATATATGCTCCTTCATATGTGAGAGCTTGTATGTCTTGGGGGAGAAACAATGTTTTATACATGCACATACATGATGATGCTAAAGTAGTGAACAATGCACTTGGTCTACAGTTTATGAATGAATGTATGGCAATAGACACATCTTTAGCACAATAACGGTGCATTTCCAGCTGAAAATCAAAGGTTTTTCTGGACGACAGTTTGCCATAAATTTTGTTCACACACTTTCACACGTTGTGTCGTAGCCATCGAATGACAGATCAGGATATGATCCCACATTCATTGGCTGTATTAAATTTGTGTGGAAAGTGATCCTTGTCCAGGTCTTTTCTTATATATTGTATCACACATTTCACAATACCTGAAATTGTCACAAGGAATCAGACCATGTCTCTGCTCTGGGGTTATTTGCAGATACGATTACAATCTGCATTTTTCACCATGTGCGTTGCTGAATTTGGAACTGTGGTGTAGGTGAGTCTCATGGCCGTAGCAGTGGTTACAGACATAGGATGCACTGAAAGAGCCTGTGGAAACCTGTGAGTCATGTGGTGATGTTCATTGTGTAAATACAGCAAGATTGTGGATGTGGATTATTGTGTGTAAAAACACGGCAGCAACATGATGGAAGATTACAATCCTGACATTTAAGTATTTTCAAATTTGGTGACATCAGTGTGGGATACCTGCTGATTATCATCTGCACTGTATAGCTTTCTTTCTCAGACATGGCAGCACTGGCTGAGTGTGCAAGACATAAACAGAAGTTCAACTTGTTTTCATTATTG